>NW_014575358.1:0-280216 GCF_000527765.1 Bipolaris victoriae FI3 | reverse complement strand
GGCGGGGGATTTGTTTCTTGTGGGTAGATTGAGGGATTTAGTTGAGGGCTGTTTGGGCTGTGGGGGGGATAATGTATAGATAAGGAGTGTTTCATTGAGCATGTCTTGGTAAAAAAGAGTAAGTACTGTCACGGGTGATTGTAGAGCGGCGTTGGGACACTATTGACCGATGTTCGTCTATTTGAACGTACTCAAGGCTGATGGTCTGGTAGTGGTTGCTTGTTTTCATATTGCACCATGCACTCTGATGGGTGACTACAATCTCGAGTATCAAAATTTACTGTTTGAGGTTATGGAAAATGCTTCTTTTCAACCCGAAGTTCAGTCAACATCAACCCAACCACAATGAACTACATGCTCAGCCTTCCAAGACGAAGAAGAACCTTCTCAATGTAGCGAGCGCCAACAAGGATTCCGTTCTCATCTTCAAATGCCTTTTCATCTCCAAAATCAACATTATCCGGATCAAGACACGTCAAACACGTCTCTACAATCTCTGCATACTTGTCGCCCATGCTCCCTGGTAGGGGGCATCGAGCGAGAGCGACGAAAAGATCTTTGTCTTTCTCAGACCTCGTTGTGAGCAGTTGCGAAAGGTTGTGCGCTCCGGTTGTAGGGTCGTATTCGACAAAGCTACCCCAGAGGCCAATTTCCAACAAACACACTCCCAGACTGTATATATCGTGGCGCATCTCGTAGTCATCGCGAGGGCTAAAACCTTGTCGAGATGGATGCCTATAAAGATTTTTGTCCGGTACATCATCGCCTTTCCTCGCTGTCCAGCCTTCGTCTCGTCGGAAGTTCTCAAAACCAACTAGGAACCCAGCCATACCTCCTCCATGGGCACAATCGAAGATGAGAACCGATTCCGGACGAACGTTTTTGTGTACGAAGCCGAAGGTATGCACATAACCAACGGACCTAGCTAGATCTCGAGCGATTTCGAGCCGTCGTGTAGTTGATGTGAATGTCGGTGTATTGAGTAAAATCTCCCGTAGGCTTCTAGGATTATGTGACGCTGGAGGCTCTCTGAAGACCAGTGTCAGTGAGAGAAGTTCTGCAGATCCCACTCTGACTGTTTCCGCGACGAAGCCCTTGCAATTCAACAAGCCGAAAGTGTATGGATCGTCGACCTGAAGCCTCCGCACGAGATCGCGGACATTGCGCTTTAGTATCTGCGGCTTCGCGCTAGGCTCACACTGTATGTGGTTGAGAATATACTTCTTTGGTGGCCCGCGTGAAAACATTCTAGTCGCCACCTCGATGCCATCACAGAAGGGAACTGGATGAACGACCATATTCTTTATGTCTTCGGGGTTCAAATTCAAGTGCTCTGCTGCTGACGTTGCAGAGGGTTCACTGCTGTTCTGCTGTAATGCAGCACGTATACTGACCATTGTCTTCGTATTTGTATCAGAGCCAGACTCACGGGCGCCACTGCTTGCAGCCAAAGCCTGGTCCACTTGCGTATCGGCAATTCTTAGTAACAGAAACCAGGATTGGTCGGCCAAGCCTTGCCATATCTCCAGATCCTTGATCGCTTCATCCAAGCTGCTCTTCTTGACTCCATATTTCCACCGACTAACCTTATAAGTAGGCGATAAAGTTATATTCTCAATCCCCAGTTGCGGCTTTAACAGATCCTTCAGTAGAGAGATGACGACTTCCAATCTGTTGTTGAGAACTTGCAAGGTCTGGTTGTACACCTCGCGTTGCTCGTCTTCCATCACGTGGTGGGTACTCTGTAGGAAAGTGAGCTGGGATAGGAACCGTACCCAATTATTGTCGAGCCGCAGACAACGCTCCGAAAACTCAGCGTTGGCATGTCTCAGGGCAGAGCACAAGTCTTTTCCTTCCTTGATATATCTGTTTCATGAGCAGAGTTATGAGGGTGGTCTCAGGGCGTCTTACTTTCGACAGAGATCAATAGTAGGGGGAATCGCTAGCAAAAGTTCCGCCGACATGTCGAACAGACTACAAAGTTGCTGCTGGAATAAACGTCAGGATAAGACTGAGATTGTCGTGGTCAGCGACAGGCTGAAGGCGTGAAATGAAACGACACCCCCAGAAACATGGCATGTGAAACTAATTATGAGGTGGTAAATGCTGACCATGCGATATGCCCAAGCCTTTACCGCAGCGAATCAGGTATGATTTCCTGACACAGATCGGAATACTTGCTGCCTCGAGAACGTCTGATGCTGGATCCAATTAGTGATGAGGATGAGTTGATGTGTCATACTCTAGTGAACCACTGTTGCACGATTTGTGGCTTTCAGCTCCCATCTTGATTTGCTGGCCGTAAAGCTGAAGCGGATGTAGATACACAGCCATGTTTTCCCGACCGGATGAACTGTCAGGTTGATCCAAAGCTGAAATCACGCTTATTTACATTGCCCCCGGCAGACTCAAAGTGTGCACCATCACCCCCACTTATCGAAAATTTCCTGGCTCTCTTTCGCTGTGAGAGAATACGGCCGGATATCTTGTAATCCTGATCTCGCGACATTGCTGCTCGAGAAGTCAAATGATGCAATCACGCAGTTTACCGGAACGTGTTCAGGAGTCAGAACTACAGGTAACCATTCATGATAACATCACTGTCCACATCGAGCCACTCGAATGCCGGGAAGAATCCTCGCCACAAGTTTGGGTGACCAAGAGGACCCTCGGTCGCGGAGGCGACGGTACCGTCTTTTTGCAGCAAAAGGTTGAAGGGCCCGGCACCATCGATATGCTCGCCGTTAAACAGATGAGCCTCGACCATGATCTTGCGTCCGAAGACCACAATAGCAAAAGATATGTACGCGAGCTCGAGGCATTAGCCAAGTTTGGGCAGCCAAGAGTAAGTCATACGCGGGGGGGTTTGTTCGTATAGGTTAGTGATGTTTAGCGCAGTATTCACGCTACTTTGTGAGATCATATGGTTGGTATCAAAACGCTGGCTGGCTCTATATCTGTATGGAGTACTGCAAGTACCTGGACCTTGGAAAGCATCTGAATATCTATGGAGCTCTATCGGAAGAAAGTGCTAGAGCGATTGCTCTACAAGTACTTCGGGGACTATTCCAGATGCACGAAAACAAAATCGCCCATCGAGACATAAAACCTGCTGTAAGTACCACAAAGGTAGCAGCGACCGTATTGAAAGAAGACTAAGACAATTTATAGAATATCATGGTACATCGCAAACCCCCAATAGACGATGCATGGTGGGTTGTGCTTGGCGATCTCGGTCTTAGTCGACACGGCGATCTTTCTTCAGGATCGACTACGATACGTGGTACTCCAAGCTACATGGCCCCAGAGACTATTGGGGCACCTTTTTTAGGTCGACCAAACGACGCAGACCCATTTCGAGCTGATATGTGGTGCTTAGGGGAGACGATAGCATATGCTCTAACGGGACAGAATACGTTCTCTGGCAGTAAACAACTGCTCAGCTACCAGAGACACAGCATACTCTTTCCTGACAGCGCTTTGAAGCAGTCATCAGCAAGTGTTGACGCAATCGACTTTGTTCGCTCTCTACTGCAAGCGGATCCTTTGCGGAGACCAACTGCCTCTCAAGCACTTCATCACCCTTGGATCAATGGTAATCGCGCCCCACAGTCGCAACCACGCAAAAAATTCATTGAGCTTATATCTGGTCACACCAAGAACGCTTCCAATCGAGGGTTTACAAATGTGGATAGGATTACAGAAGCTTCGGCACAATGGACGCAGACGGTGTCGATGAGAGTGAATGAAGCAAATACTCAGCCAGAATCGCCTATGCGCACTGCTGTATCCCCGACGATTACTCCGAATCTCTCTGATAGATCTATGGTCCCTCATAGTACATCGATTTCCGCAATCGCCCGTCGCAAAAGAGTATTTCCTCCCCGTCAAGCTTCAAGCCCAAATTCCTCTAAACGATCTGAAGTCGGTTTTGATGATGCCTATGCGAATTCCAAAGACGTGATAGAAGATCTAGCCGATAGAACTGAATCCTCTGATGAAGGATGACTTGCTCAACTCATTCAGGCAAGTTCAACAAGCAGAAAAAGTTCGCATATGAGAAAGGCAAAGGCAAATGCAGAGAGGCAACCTGCAAAAGCGCAATATGAACTTAAGAAATTTACAGAGGAGTTCAGGAAAAGACCTTCTGTCTAACCGGACACACGAACATGCAAATTTAATGGAAATATTTTTGGCGCACATATCAACTGGAATGAGGCATGTCATCAGCGACGCTAGTAAAGCAAGTTGCTGTGGTACTGCGACATAAGACTCACAGCCCACCATCGCAACCTACACCTCCAACGCTGTAGTAATTATAAGCCGATCCCAACTCAACTAGAGAAAATCAGAAAGTTGTTGCGCAGTTACTCAATCCAATGTGAAAAGAGGGCTGGAGGCTCAGTAGAGGGATGATTGCCCATGGCTCGCTCAGTGTAGGGCATGACGCAAGACGCCTGGAGAGAGATGAAGAGAAGGGGCGATACAAAAAAACGGTCTGACAATGGATGAGTAGATAGTACTGCTGGAGTGATATATGAATGTTCTGAGATTCGACTGGTAGAGAAGTCCTGTACTAGAAATGGGTATCAGGACACCACAGATCTGGTTGTCGGTCAAATGAGTTGTACGGCTAAAGCCAATAACATATGCTCTGATTCTTTATAGTCTTCTGGTATTTAAAATCGTAATCAACAGGGGATATGTTGAAAGCTCTAAGTATTGTTCAATACGGGAGGGGAGATGTCCAGTAGACATGAGGTGGGGTTGGGAGACTAGAATTACGCCTTGAGTGAAGATCTGGGCGTGTAATTATTCGCCACTGAGGTAGGACATGAACAACTGGTTGCACATGCTCTAACTTCATAGATCGTACTTTGAGATTCATTGAAGTGTAAATGAGAAAGTTCGTAAAGATCGTACAAGCTGACAGGATCTTGGGAGCTGGACGGAACAAATGGTGATGACGGGGGTCGTCGGTGTATGGTTCAACCGTACTAGCGGCGGGTGGTCCAAGCGCTAGCCGTGGATCTCTCTACATCACTGACAGCCGCAACACCAAAGCAAACAACACAACGCGGCTTCATCCCACTTCTCTGTTCTTTTGATAGCTTCCTCGCATCCGCCGCAACTGCTTTGTCCGAGAGCGAATAAGTAAAGCAGCACCCAGAACAAGCCACATCACGACCCCGCCACCATGTCTGCCGGAGAGGTGCTCAAGGCCGACAAGGACTTTACGAAGGAGGTCGATGCGGCGATTCCAGAGGCAGAGAAGCTAGCTTCTGTATGTTGGACAGTCACTCTATTGTTCGGCAAAAGCTAATGGATTTGTTTAGAGCAATCCCCAAGCTGGAATCGATAAGCTGCTCGCACTCGAGAAGCAGACTCGCCAGGTAGACCCGCACATATCTCGCGCGCATAAGCAAGCTCTAACATGGCCTAGGCTTCCGACCTCGCCTCCACCTCCAGAGTCATCATTGCCATCGTCACAATAGCAAAGAATGCAAAGGATTGGAACTTGATGAACGAGCAGGTCCTGCTCCTTTCAAAGAAGCATGGACAGCTCAAGCAAGCGACCACTAAGATGGTGCAGACCGTCATGGGATTCTTGGATGAGACACCAAATCTGGAGACAAAGCTGTCGGTCATTGAAACACTGCGCACTGTTACCGAGGGCAAGGTAAGCATCGACAATGGATGACACACGCGACACTGCTAATTCATTATTAGATCTTTGTCGAAGTCGAGCGAGCGCGGGTAACACGTATACTTTCGAACATCAAGAAGGAGCAAGGCGATATCGACTCTGCGACAAACATCCTCTGCGAGCTCCAGGTCGAGACGTTCGGCTCCATGACCCGGCGAGAGAAGACCGAGTTCATCCTACAGCAAGTGGCGCTATGCATACAGAAGGGTGATTGGACACAGGCTGGTATTCTCAGCAGGAAGATCAGCACACGATACTTTGCACGAAAACCGAAGAAGACGCCCGAGCAGCTAGAGAAGGAGCAGAAGGAGCGCGAGGAGAAGGAGAAGAACCGAAGCGTAGATGACCCTCCGATTGAGCCAGAGGATGACGTAACGGATCTCAAGCTCAAGTACTATGAGCAGCAGATCCTCCTGGCGAAGCACGATGACAAGTACCTCGATGTCTGCAAGCACTACCGCCAGGTACTAGACACAGAGGCCGTCGAAGAAGACCCAGCCAAGCTTCGGGCGGTATGCGATACCCCTCTCTAATGTCTGGACAAATGCTGACCCTACAGATTCTTCAACGCGTCATCTACTTCATCATCCTCGCTCCGTACGACAATGAGCAGTCCGACCTCATCCACCGTATCCAGCGCGACTCGCGAAACTCTCAAATCCCACAAGACGCACAATTGGTGAAACTCTTCACTGTGCCTGAGCTCATGAGGTGGCCAATGGTAGCCAAGCAGTTTGGCCCTCACCTCACCGAGACAGATGTCTTCGACGCCGAAAAAGGCGACTCAGATGATCCAAAGGCATTCCAGCGGTGGCAGGATCTGCGAAAGCGCGTCATTGAGCACAACGTCCGTGTTGTGGCAAAGTACTACACACGTATCCAGATCCCGCGCCTCACCGAGCTGCTGGATTTGACCGAAGACGAAACAGAGAAGAACATCAGCGAGCTGGTTTCTGCAAAGACCATCTACGCCAAGATCGACCGTCCCGCTCGCATTGTCACATTCTCGAGACCCCGGGACGCTGATGACGTATTGAATGAATGGAGCAGTAATATGAAGAGCTTGCTAGGTCTTCTTGAGCGCGTTGACCATCTCATCACCAAGGAAGAAATGATGGCGCGCATTCAGCCAACAAAGGTGGACAAGAGCAAGGCGGCTAAGGGCAAGGCGAAATAAGGGTCATAACAATCTTCAGCTATCGGCAATCGCTTCAAACGTGCTGACTGGCAGATACTTGTGTACCGACTTCGTTATGCTTACCACTCATGATACATGAAGAAGGGTTATGATTAGTCTAGACATTGCCGAACTCTCAAGGTTCCGCGCGAGTTGTGTATGTATAATAGACATCTGATCAAACTTTGCAGTCCTTGGGTGCTTTCAGTTTCGATGTTGCGTTGATGCGGTTCGTCTTGAGGAATGACATCAAACTTAGGCCTACCCTGTCGCGCTAGGCCACGACAGAGCCGCGGTATCTCGAACGTCCCGCATCCGGGGTACTTACCGAAGTACAACGCTTTTATATACTAGTACGCAGACCTTCTCACTGACTCTGATAACTCTAGTTGCAGCCACTGTATGCGCCTGCAGCACATCCTCTCCCTCGCAGACCCCCGCCTATACACACGCACCAATCTCCGCGTCCGTTCCCACTGGCGCACCATGGCCGCCGCCGCGCCCCCGCCCAACCGGCCGATTAAGATCCTAATGCTGCACGGCTACACGCAATCCGGACCCTTATTCCAAGCCAAAACGGGCGCTCTCCGCAAAACCCTCAACAAAGCCTTCCCCAAAGGCATCGAGCTCGTCTACCCCACCGGCCCAATCCGCCTCACCCCCACTGACTTCTCCCTCATCACCGGCGCCGTCACCGAACGCACCTCCGCCCCGGACGCCGACGAAGAACTCGATGCCTGGGCCTGGTGGCGCAAACGCAACACCAACGATGGCACCTACCTTTTCGACGGGCTAGACGAAGGGTTCGCGCATATTGCCTCCATCCTCAAAGAACAAGGGCCCTTCGATGGCGTTATTGGATTTTCCCAGGGCGCAGCTGCAACAGCCATGGTTGCATCGTTGCTCGAACCCAAGCGCAAAGAAGCATTCGACGCACAGCAAGCAGCCGGCACCGGAATCCCCTTTCCGCCGTCCTTTGAGGGAAACATCCACCCTCCGCTCAAATTCGCCGTTTCATACAGCGGCTTTGCGGCCATTCCCCCGCCCTCGCCGTCACAAGATACCAAGGCAGCATCACGGTACATTGCGTTTTACGAGCCGGAGATCGAAACCCCCATCTTACACTTCTTGGGGACACAGGATGTAGTTATTGAGGAAGCGCGTAGTCTGGCGCTGGTGGAGCGGTGTAAGAGGAAAGAGGACAAGTACGTCGTGTATCATCCTGGAGGCCATTTTTTGCCGAGTACGCAGAAGGCGAGTGTGAATGCGCTGGTGGGGTTTATTAGGGAGGTGCTTTGGGAGCAAGAGGGGGCAAAAGAGGAGGATGATTTGGAGGATATTATGGGACATTTTGATAAGAAGCCTGTGGTGGGGGAGCGGGAGGCTAAGTTTCACCTTTGAGATGGTTTGCTTTTTTAGGGAGATTACGTCCATAAAGCGAAAGAATATGGGTTAGATATAGATCGCCTCCATTTACTAGATAGATCATCTTTACAGTAGATTACAACGAAGACACGTCTGTTAAACACAAAGCCAGGATTGAAGTATTCAAAGTCTCATTCGTCTGTCTTAACGTGACTAGAGCGGAGGTAAAGGAAAAGAAAGAAAGACTTAAGTGATTCCAACCTCCATAGGAGTGAATGTGTGTGTGTGGAAAACGCCGTCCCACCGTCCATGTAATGCCCTGCCGTATCCTGTACCCATGTTCCATAAACACCAACGAACCCAAAAAGACGGATATCAGGAACCACGCAGATGCCAAAAGCATGCAAAGATGCAACCGCCTCTCTATCACTACACCTGGCAGACTAAAAGGCAATTCCACGGGCGCCAGCTCTTGCGAGGAGGCAGCAACTCAGACTGGAAGCCAATCGCCGCCGCGATGAAGGAGGGGAGCGAGTAAGAAGCAAAAGCACAACTTCGACACCTGCTGGTAACCTTTGAAAACAAGAAAACAAAAAGCACCAAACACCTTTATCCCAATACCGAACCGCCCAATGCATACATCATGTCACAACCCCCCGCAGGTAGCATAGCTTCGTACCGTCGGCACCACCTAATCTAATATTTAAAAGAGACGCAACTTCCTAGGCGGGCCTAGTGAGCTGTTGAAGAGAGAAGAATCTACTGGACGCTTCTTGATTGTTGAGAAAGCGTGAGGAGCAGGCTTCACAGCCGAGAAACCCGATTTCGACGGAGTAGCGGCGAGGAAGAGTGGCCTAGAGGGAGTCTTGATGGCAGCCTTGCTGAACAAGAAAGTAGACTTCTTGTTGGGGACGGTGCGAGGAGCAAGGGGGCTCCTGTCGAAGAAGGCGCCAACCTCGCTGTTCTCCTTGTCGTCGTTGAAGGAGCGGTCAAACTCGGAGCTGGTAGGGGTGCTAGGCATCTTGCACTGCGACGAAGGAGGAAGAGCGTACTTAGAAGGTGTCTTGGCGGGTGTGAAGGGCTTCATGGTAGTGGTTGGGAGTGGAGACGCTGGCTTAGCAACGGAGAGATCAACCAAATAGGGATCTTCATCCATACGCTTCTTGTTTGACTCGCTGTCCAAGACCCAACCGACATTGACGCACTTGATGGCACCTTTGCTCGAGAGACACTTCTCTAGCGTCGACATGCTTCCATCCTTGAAAAGAACGTGAGTCAGAGAAGCGTGTGACATGTCCTTGACGACCTTAGCACCAAGGTCCTCTAGAAGACCACGGAACAAGAAGTTTTGTTCTTTTCCGTTACGAGTGACATCGACGTAGAAGACGGTGCCCTGAAGGATGCCGTCGTCCATGAATATCTCGCTCTCGTCAGCTTGAACATCAGTCCAAGCAACAGACTTCTTCGGAGTCTTGGTGTCCATAACCTTCATTGGCGACCTCAGCGCGGACTTCTTCGGTGATGCTGGCTCTGGCGCTGCGAACGTGGGAGCGAGTTGCAGGGGCTTGAGTGGCATGCTTGCTTTTAAGTCACCGAAAGAAGGGGCCTTGATGGCACTCACAACATCAACTTCGCTGAATTCACTAGCTTCAGTAAGCTCACTGACATCGCCAATCTCGCTGGTCTCGTCGAAACCGAAAGAGATCTTCTCCTTACGGCTGGAGTAGCGTATAGGTGAAGGCGTTTGCTTCTTGACAGATGCAGTAATCTCTTCCTGAAGAGCAGCCTCAAGAGCAAGACTAGGCGTAGTTGGGTAGTCTGGCAACTCAGCGAGAGCTCTGCGTGGAGTAATTGGTGCCACAATGTGAGCAGGAGTCTTTGGATAACCGGGGAGTTCTGCCATTGCTTGTTGCGATGTGACTGGAGCAGTGATGTGAGATGGGGTAGCCGGGTATTCGGCGGGGAGCTCCTCGAAAGCTTCTTGATCAGTGACGCCCCAGACAATCTGCGCAGGAGGGGTGCCAGGAAGATCGGCACATGCCTCTGGGGCAGGAGTAGTGGCGTGGTAGGGTGTCTCGGCTGGGACAAGGAGAGGAGACTTGGCTGCTGGTGTAACGGAATTGTCGGTGGTAGATAGAAGATTCTCAGCCTCTTCTTGTTCGTTGACGGCAGGAGCCGCATCGTCATGAGATTCTTCTGGTGCATCAGTAGAGGCAGGAGCCTCAATTTCTGCATCATTCATAACCTCATCATGCTCGGATGGAGAAACCTCCTGTGCCTCTCCCATCTCGACATCGTGGTCGGCAACCTCAGCCTCAGTCTCAGCCTCTCTCTCTTCGGTGGGAGGGATAACAGGTGCAAGAATGTGAGCAGGTGTCTTGGGGTAGTCGGGCATCTCAGCCATTGCGTCCTTGATAGAAATGGGAGCTTTGATGTGAGCTGGGGTCTTGGGGTATCCTGGCATCTCCGACAAAGCATCCTTAGTGCTCATAGGTGCACTGATGTGCGCGGGTGTCTTGGGATAATCAGGCATCTCAGCCAGTGCAGCTTCAGAGCTGATTGGGGCCTTGATGTGAGCAGGCGTCTCAGGGTAGTCGGGCATTTCGGCCAGAGCATCTCTTGAGCTGATGGGAGCCTTGATGTGTGCTGGTGTCTTGGGGTATCCGGCGAGCTCCGCAAGCGCGTCCTTGTTAGAGACGGGCGCAACAATGTGTGATGGGGTGTTGGGATAGTTGGGAAGCTCAGCCAAGGCTTTCCTTGAGGTTATTGGCGCTGCGATGTGTGCGGGTGTGGTAGGATATTCGGGGTATTCTGCCATAGCCACCTCGACTGGCTCATCAACCAACGCCTCTGCTGGCTGCTCGGCGGACTCCTCGACTGGCATCTCGACAACCTCCTCAGCTACATCTTCAGAAGCCTCAGTCTCAGCCTTTGGAGTTGAGATCGTGACAGTCTTCTTTGTGGGTTTACGGGCTGGCGCCTTGAGAGGTGATTCTTGTGATATTGTGGGGGCATCTCGTCCGCGTGTAGTTCTTGGTGCAAGTACAGGTACAGGTGCAGCTTTTGATGCTGGCGCAGAGGCCGAGGCTTTGGGTACTGCCGGTTTACGCGTGCGAGTTGCTGGCTTGGTGGTTTCGACCGCGGTAGGCTCCTCGACGATTGGAGTCTCGGTCTTCTTGGTGACAGGTGCCTTTTTGGCGGGGGCCTTGCGCGCCCGTGACGCGGCCTTTGGAGCTTCCTCGACAATGGGCTCCTGAACGACTGGGTCTTGGGTGGCCACTGGCTCTGCGGCCTTTGACGCAGCCGTCTTCTTCACTGGAGCGATCTTGCGCGCTCGAACAACCGCTGGCTTGGGTGCCTCTTCATCAGCTTGAAGCTCGTCAATGTCGTCGGGCTCCTCAGCCTTGCGGCCGCGCGTCGCTCGCTTTGGTGCAGCGGGTGCTGGCTCTGCTTTTGTCTGAACTTTTGTTGTGCGTGTTGTTTTTGTCGCGACAGTCTTCTTGGCCACTGGGGGCTCAGCGTCTTCAGGCTCGGCCTTTGCTTTGCGTTTTGCAGCGGTTGTTTTGGTGGCCTTCGCGGGAGCTGGTGCAGGCTCAGCAACTTGTTCAACAACAGTCTTAGTTCTGCCGCCGCGCTTGGGAGGGGCACTGAGGGTGCTGGAGGATGCAGACGAGGCCACTGGGGCCTCTTTCGCACCGCGACGTGTAGCGACCATAATGAATATCGATGTTCGCTATCTTTGGGTGTGTGTATGTGGTTGCTGGATTGTTAGTAGGAGAGAGGATGAGTTGAGTATGTGTGGGCGTGCTTGCCCGTGTTGTGTTGTCAGAGCGCAAACTGCCGCTAACTGTGTTTGGGTGCTGTTGTCCCGACAACAGTGGTATCACCTACAAGCTAACTCTATTAGGACTGCCGGATGTTCGGGATCAATCGACAACCATCTCTGGCCAGGTGGACCGGGCGATACCAACCGACAGCTGTCTCTCATCAGCCACACACATCAGCCACGCGCATCAACTCACTGTCCGTGACAGCCAACACCACCGGGTAGTGCTTCCCCAGCCGGGCAAAGCGTCTGCTCCGTATTCGGCAAGCGAAATATACGCTCATCACACTTCGATTTATCTCAAGTACTTTGACTGCCTACTGTGCCCTGTGAACTTGGTCGCTGGAAGGGGGGGTGTGTGTCCAGATTTTACGTCCTATCCAAAGCCTTCCACGGAGTATGCAGACGGGTGAGGCCCAGGACTTACGGTGGTGTAACACCGCCTGGCTCCACCTATTCGCGGGGAACAAAGCCCACCATTCAGTTTCGCCCATCTACGATATCACTTCTGGTAACATCTGGAGCCGCCCATGGTGCTTTCGATCAGCAGGCATACTATGATTTTCTCGTCCACATACTACTTGGCATGTCCACATATACAGCTGCCCCACATCCTCAAACGGCGTACCACATGATGGCATACACCGCCCACTGAACCCACTACCCATGTATACACTGGGCTTTAGAGGCTGTCGGTCCCAGAAGCCTCATGTGCCCTTTTCGGCCTCGTAGTGGTGCGGCAAGCCTTCTTTTGAAAGGTTCAAGAGATTATAGGATCTTGGCGTGTATGCCGCGTCAACGTGGACCTGATTTGGTAGATGTTCAAACATCCTCCATCCTGCTGTCGATCCGCGCCCCACATGTTGTATGGGTGGATGGGTGGATGGGTGAGTTTCCGTTATTTCCAATTGGTGTTTCATTCAGAGCGTTTGCTGTTCACCATCTTGAATTGGTCACTATGGGAAGCTCGATCCTAGCCTCCAGTAACCGGGATATCTACGAACGTCTCATGAATGATACCGAGGCTTCAGAAACTTCCATCCGGATGCAGTTTTCTTCATCGGCCCTACCTGGTCAGGCAGAAGGGAACTCTTGATGCAAATTCTGTTGCCCCACGACCAGGATGCCATTGCTCAGAGTCGTGGAACCATACAGTGGGTGAGTGCTCTGCCTATGATATTACAAAGGCAATATCACCTGCAGCAGTGTTTGATATGCATATGAAATTACAGGGACTTTGTTGATCAAGTGGATAGCGTGATCTGACAGGCGTCACCAAACCCGTAATCGATTTTCTTGGTTTGGCTTCAAAGTCTGGTTGACCATCAGCCCATCATAAGACATAATGGAATAAAAGCATCTTGTTACCCAATGACTATTCTGATTTATATTAACCTAATATGCCTCAGCAATGAGCGATGGCAGCCATCCTGTGGTCCGGCAAATAGCCATTTGATCGTTGTCCCATCGAGCCATTGCAACTGGGCCACACGCATTTAAGAGAAAGCTTTATAACATCTGCTTCACATTCCATTTTTCGTGTACCTCCATCCAAACCCATTGTTAAGCATTATTGTTCAAATCTTTGGCCCTCGAAACCGAACTAAGATGCATTGGAGTAACATTATCCTTACCGTGGCGGCTCTCGCCAACACGGCTGTCGGGCAAAACATGTTACGATTTGCATGCTCGCAGCTCGTCGTCGAGCGTACAGACCCTCTTGTGAATCCCGGCATGAAGTACACTCCGCATCTACACCAGATTGTAGGAGGCGACGCCTTCAACATCACCATGGATCCCTCAGTCGACCTCGCAAAAGCATCCACATGCACATCCTGCAGCTTCGTACAAGACAAGTCAAACTACTGGACAGCTGTTATGTTCTTCAAAGCCAAAAACGGGACTTATATCCGCGTGCCTCAGGTGAGTAAATACACCAGACAGAGTAAATATATAGGCCACCATGACTAACTCATAGCACACCAGATCGGCAACGGCGGACCCCAAGGCAAGCTCATCAACGACGGCGGTCTAGACATTTACTACATTCCCAGCGGCAAGACAACCGCCTTCAAAAAAGGGTTCCGCATGCTCGTCGGCTCGGCCACCAACAAAGACCCCAGCAAAGTCAAACTCTCAAACATCTGCCACCGCTGCTGGACCTCGCCCTCGGAAGACACCTTTGTCGGCGGCGCTCCCTGCACCGGGTCCGACACCGTCGACATCCCCAAAGACCCAAAGTGCAAGCTCATCCGCCAGACCATCATCTTCCCCGCCTGCTGGGACGGCAAGAACCTCGACTCACCAGACCACCAGAGCCACGTTGCTTACGGCCAGGGCAGCGGCGCAAACGGCGGTGGTGCGTGTCCGTCTAGCCATCCCGTTAAGCTGCCGCAGATCATGTACGAACTCATGTGGGATGTGAGTAAGTTTGCAGACAGGAGTTTGTGGCCGACGGATGGGTCGGATCCGTTTGTTTATTCTATGGGTATTGGGTAATGTCTCCATTTCTTATCCATGTCCTAATTCCATATGGAGGCTAACTGAGGATATTGGTAGTGGATCCGCTGCCCATGGCGACTACGTGTTTGGCTGGGAGGGGGACTCGCTGCAAAAGGCCATGGACAATGGGTGCAATTTGAATAATGCCTGTCCCAAGGCGGGGCTTACGACGCAGCAGCCTGCGCAGTATAATGCTTGTAAGAAGAAGCAGCAGGCGCCTGAGCAGGTGGATGGATGTAAGTTTTGTGTTCTGTTCATGTGCGAGCTACTCGCTTTGTTCATTTCAGTACTGCTATCGGGTATGTTGCACCAACTAACCATCGAACCAGGGCTCAAGTCTTTGCCGCTTGGAGACATGCCTATGGGGGCCTAGACACATTTGTCAAGTTTCTGGGGTACTATTACTATCGCAGGGCTTTCATCTTTTTTAAAGCCCCCAATGTTCCAGGGAATGCTGTATGAGGGTCAGCAACCACATTCGCTTGTACTTTCCGCTAGAAAAGCCTGCCCGTAAATCATATAAACCGCTATTGCTATACCCAAAAAACGTGTCATACATCAATCCATGAATTCACATTCTACAAAGAACCCCCATCAAGCAGCCATAACTATATAGCCAAGCAAAAAGATCCACGGCAACTCCCGTTCAATGTCCTGCCCCTACACCCCATTCCTCTCCAACAACGCCGCCCACCCCTCATTCCTCCCAGCAGTAAAGTCATGGGTAATGTAATTGTACACATCATGCACTGGGATACTCGCACTCGTCGAACCCGGATTACTCACTTTACCCTGCGAGCACGCAAATGCCAACCGCCTACTTCCACTCGGCTCCACATACACCGGCCCAGAAGAGCCATTGTACGAAGTACACCCCGTGCACTTGACTGTGAATTGCCAGTGCGTGCTGTTTGATTTGTTACCCGTGGAGAGCGGGGTGTAGGTTGCAGAGGGATACTGTTGGGGAGTTGAGTGGCCACTTGTTATATCTGTTAGCAATTTCTCCGTTTTTTCTCTTTCCTTTGGGATTTTTCTGTGGATGGGGGCTTAGGAGAGGGAAAAAAGGGAGATAGGGGACGTACGTAGCCCAGCGGGAAGATACGGTCGGTTTTTGACCGTTGGGATACGAGACGGTGAGTGGATTGCGGACCATGTTGCCACCCCATGCGAGTCCGACCCAGCCTAAGGAGCTGGGAGCGATGACTTGGAGGACGATGTCGTAGGTTTGACTTGTGGAAATGTTTGCGGGCTGCGCTATGCGGTAGATGATGTTGCTGGTGAGGGTGGCTGCGGCCTTGGTTTCGGAGAAGGTGAAGCCGGTTTCGGGGTCTTTGTAGCTTGTCGAGCGTTTTGATAGAGTGTGATCGGTTGATGTTGGCCATGCTTGAGCTGGTGGGTGGTGTTAGGATAGGGAATGGGTCACTGGTGCTGTACGACTTACCAAGATTGGCTATGGCCGCGAGGCTGCCTGTGAAGCGCATGATTATCGTTTTGCCTTTCAGTCGATCAATTGGGTGTTGGAGACTCAAATGCTGGCACTGATGCTACTGAAGTGTGAATATTATCGTGTCACAAGAAATATCTTAAGCAAAGGGATAAACTGATAAGAGGCTCTCAAGTGTGCCAAGGTGGTACACTACCATTTTATTAACTTAGATAACCTCTGTAGAGTATACCGAAGCGATATGTGTGCACATGGCAATGATGAACCAGGATAACAGCAAATTTATCCAGGTCTAACACGTGTGACAACAGTAGCCATGGCCAGGAAGTAAGGCTACGAGGTGGATAAAGCATGTGGCCATGTCGATAGGAAGAGTATCAATTGCCTATCGAATCACCTACTAGAGAACTTGATTGCTTGACATTTCTTATCCAACGGGCCCTTGTTTCTGGAAGTCGGATCTGCGATGTGACAACCATTAACTAGGTTATGAGTGGCCGAACCTTTTATCCGCATAGTGTGTAGAACATAGAATGAGAGACCCATGTACTCGGGAAATTGAATGAACCCGAGAGTCAACATACATCAGAGAAAGGCTTGTGCAATGATGAAATCATCGCATTCTCCGGCCCGAGAGGGACTGAAAATTTGCAGTAAAAGTGCAAGAGACAGGATCTGAAAAGTAAAAGCATACGTAGATATCCTAGCTCACTGGGAAGGACTCCGTTTCGCGACGTTTGATTCACCCAAGCATGTGTAACTTTGACGTAACATCACAACTTGATACTAGAAATTTCGTCTCGCTTGGGAAAACCTCCTCTCCCCACATTTTGCGTGTGGGGCTTTCCATGAAAAGCTCACATGGTCTAATGTGCTGTGGCACAGGAACGTTTCGGGTCACGAAATAGATTGAAAATTGTGGGACACCACCATATCCGCCGCCTAAAGCGCAACATGGGGCGATGTTCCATGTCCAAATTCGGAGGCTATACGTCAATCTGTATGCTACCTGCCATCTCCTGTCCGGGGGTTTAACGGACCGGCTAAGTACCGGAAAAAAATAAAACAACTCATAACTACCACTCGTATCACCTAGGAAGACGTATCCGTGTGAATATTAGTGCAGTCAGTAAGACCGTTGATCGTTCTTCGAGGGCTTGAATGAGTAGCGAGGTGCGTTAATTATAGCAGCTAACGATCATGGGAAATACCATCTCGTTCCAAACGCATGGAATGTTTAAACATTCCAATGGGGTCTGCTTAGTGCTGAGTAAAGCTCTGCAGCTTCTGTGCTAGCACGCATATCGACCGCAAGATACCCATCTTGATTTGGTGTGCGCCTCCAGATCTCGCAAACCAGAATGCAGACCCGAGCAGAGACACAATGCCGACACCAACGACTCCGTTGAGTATCTCCGCTTGATGTTGAGCTGCCTTTTGTACCTCGGAATATCGCATGTTGCTGAATGTTACTCTTGAGTATTGGGTAGCCCATCCAGCGCTGGGAACGTAGATGTACAGTTTCTCCTCAACCCATTTCCTCAAAAGATACAACGGCTTCTTGACATCACTCGCCATCTCACGGTAATTGCCCAGAGCAAGATCATTTATGGCTTGCGCATCTGGGGTGCGTTGTTTGGTGTATTCACTCAATGCCATGGATCGATCATTGGGGTACTTGTCGATAAACTCGAATAAGACGCGGACATCTTCCAGTCCGGCATTCATTCCCTGGCCGTAGAAGGGCACCATGGCGTGGGCAGCATCTCCCAGAATGACACCAGAATCTCCGTAATGATACGGTGTGCACTTGATGGAGATCAAAGGCAGATGTGCATTCGCCTTATATTGTTGACGGAGATCGTCTTCGGTAATAAGATCTGGCACCACGCCTGGGAACTTTTCATTGAAATATTCGACGACCTTTCCAGAGGCATCAAGCTCTTCAAAACCCTCTCTTGTCAAGAAGAGCGTAGAGGTGAATGTCTTGTCAAGGTTTGGCAGAGCAATGAACATGGATTCATCCTGAGGCCAGATGTGTAGGTAGCCTGGAGGTATTCGAAAGTCGCCATCTGGTCCGGCGGGGACATGAAACTGGCACCAGAGCTTGTCAATGTATTCCTGATGGAAATACATGGGAACAAACTTCATGAGATGGTATCGCACGGCTGAGTGAGCACCATCTGCACCAATCATGAGGTCAAAGCTCAGCTCGAACTCATCACCCTGCTCTTCGGGAGAGTTGGGGCGATGTTCAAACCATGCAATCTTCTTCTTGAAGTCTGCGCCCACAAGTTTATGGTTGAACATGAGCTTCACATTGGGCATAGCCTCCAAATGATCAAGAAGGGTTTTGTTCAGACCAGTTCTGTCCATGGCCAACAAACTCTGGTGTCATCAGTACAACCCTGAACACATGATGCAGTCACACTCACTCGCCCTCTTGCATCGTAAGCTTGCGCTTGACGAATGTATTCTCCATTTTTTCGCACATGGATCATACGGCCACCCATGGGGTACGTCTCGGCTAGCACTGCATCGGCAAGGTCCGATAGTCCCGTCTTACGCAGGGAATGAATACCGCGCTCGGAGAGAGCAAGATTGATAGACTTTGAGAGCGTGAGTGGAGTAGTCTTGGCCTTGCGAAGATCTGGTTAGTGTCAGCATGGATGGGTATTAGGACCGAGATGATTTGCGGGTGCGATAAGGCTCACCTTCTCTCAGTTCATACACTTCAACCTCGAATCCACGCACGGCAGCGTACAGGGCCGCCAAGGAGCCTACCGGCCCAGCTCCGACAACAACCAGTTTCTGCGTCATGGTAATGAAAGGTGGTGGGAGGGAGCGGAGAAAAGTTGAACCAAATATCCGCAAGTCCCGTGATCCGAAGCTAGAGCACGGGATGAAACGACCAAAGAGCAGAAATTTAGGAGCATGGTGGGTATCTAGAGAAGCTGAGGGGTAAACGTGATGAAAATTGTCATCCCACGGACAAAAGCTCAAAGAGTCAGACAAGATGTCAAGGTATCACTGATGATGCACGTCAAGTCCTAAACGGGCAAGCGCCACTGAAGCGCGCGGGAAAGCCTTAGTCATCAGCGATCGGCACTCGGCGAATCTGGACCCTTGCAAACGAATACGGATCTGAGGATGCGGCGGCGGAGTTGGCAGCGAACAGAACATTCACCACGCAATTTTTGCGCCAGCCCACCTTTGCCGTAGAAAGTGCTTTAGCGCGCTAAGGATAGAATCGGCCTAAAAGTCTAGTCGTAGGCGACGTCTCCAGTCCACCCTCTGCCATAGCTCTCTCACACGACCAGTCTCTGCACACAGCACACAATGGCTGCAGAGGACGCCCCGCGCAAATGCTCAGGCCAGGACTGTGAAAACGACGCCAGCGCTCTGCAATGTCCAAACTGCCAGAAACTCGGAAAGGAGAGCTACTTCTGTTCCCAAGAATGTTTCAAGCGCAACTGGGTACATAGTGAGGTCGCCCATGTGAGACAGAACAGTATCTAACCGCCACGCAGGGTGAGCATAAGAAGGTGCACAAATCACAAAGTAGTATTCTCTCCAATATCTTCACGCCGAAAGTAGTTTCTCACCCGGATCCAGCCACGGGCCACTACAACCCGTTTCCTACCTACCCATACACCGGGGCTCTCAGGCCCGTATACCCGCTGTCACCGCGCCGAGAAGTGCCAAAGCACATTCGATTGCCAGACTACGCAAAGGATGGAATCCCGCGGTCCGAACAAGTATTCGTCAACAGGAATAAGATTACCATTTTGAACAAGGAGGAGCAGGATGCCATGCGCAAAGTGTGCCGATATGGGCGCGAGATATTAGATATTGCGGGTAGAGCTGCGAAGCCCGGCGTCACCACCGACTACATTGATGAAATTGTCCACAAGGCCACCATTGAGCGCGATGTAAGAGAGATCAACGCAAGCCATGGACATGCAAAGCTGACAGGCGCAGTCCTACCCATCACCCCTCAACTACTGCAATTTCCCCAAGTCCGTTTGCACGTCGCTTAACGAGGTCATCTGCCACGGCATTCCCGATCAGAGAGTACTGAAAGACGGAGACATTCTCAACATCGATATCTCAGTCTACCACGGCGGTTTCCATGCAGACCTGAATGAGACCTATTACATTGGAGACAAAGCGCTGGCAAATCCAGACGCTGTACGGGTCACCGAGACTGCACGAGAGTGCTTGGACAAGGCCATTGAAATCGCAAAGCCAGGCACTCTTTTCCGGGAATATGGCAACGTCATCGAGAAACATGCCAAAAGCAAAAACTGCAGCGTGATCAGGACGTATTGCGGACACGGTGTCAACCAGCTTTTCCACTGCGCACCCAACGTTCCTCACTATGCCAAGAACAAGGCAGTTGGTCAAGCGAAGCCAGGCATGTGTTTCACAATTGAGCCTATGATCAGTATTGGAACACACCGAGATAAGACATGGCCGGACGATTGGACGAGTGTAACCCAAGATGGTTCACTGACAGCGCAGTTTGGTAAGTTGTCGCTGGGACATAACTTTTCTTATTTCCAGAAACTAATGCAGTATAGAACACACTCTACTTATCACAGAAGACGGCGTAGAGGTACTGACAGCGAGGTTACCGGACTCACCCGGTGGCCCTGTGCCAATGCCGACCGCCAACAGTAACGAATCAAACGGGGAGGCAAAGGCTGACTCTTGAACGGAATGGGACAGTCATAAGGGAGTCTGAATAGAAACCTGCCAAGCAATATGATAGTTGAGTTGCGAGGAGGCTAAGAGTGCAGGCGCTATGCCCATTCATATGCCGCAAGCCGTGATAGTAGTCTCGTATGCACCCGGCCGGCCTGCGATGACCGGCGCTAACACTTGCCATGTCAACACAGTGATAGCGTCTCTTGTGCCGAAACAGTTGTGGCGGCGCAAAGCTCAAATGGGCCATTGTCCGTCACATGAGGCTCCAGTCGGACGAGGGGTGGCCCGCCTGCGCTCTCACAAGCGAAGCGAAGGACGCTAATGGCCATGCTTGCTGTGTCCAGGGAAGCATCGCCTCAACGTCATCCAAGCATCTGTGTCTGTTCTTACTCTACTCTTAAGTCCAAGGCGCTTGTTGCTCGCCATTTCTCTGTGCTGCTGTACACTGCCATCGCGTTTCCCTCGCAGTTGCCCGTCCCGTTTCCGACGTCATCGCAACTTCCATCCAGGCCCCGCACACAAGCTAAGCTTCCCGCGTCTAGCCCCGGCAGCCCGCAAACACACGACCGCATCCGAGCCTTGGGCATCTCTCGCACACTTGTTCAATCGCGCCCTCAGCCACCGACCAGCGACGCTGCTCGTCTCCTTCGCAAGCCTCAATACTATCGTCGTCTTACCCCGCACACTACCGCCACAATGACTGGTGAAGCATGGCTGTATCTGTTGGCGGTGTTAATAAACGCCGTTAACCTATTCCTCCAAGTCTTCTTCACCATTATGTACAGCGATCTCGAATGGTGAGCAGCTCCCGAGAAAGCGTCGTCGTATACAGACGACCCCGCAGACCCCTGTTATTGGGCAATAGCTAATTTTGCGCCAGCGACTACATCAACCCTATCGACCTCTGTAACCGTCTCAACACCTACATCATTCCCGAAGCCGCCGTTCACGCTTTCCTCACCTTCCTCTTCCTTATCAATGGATACTGGATGGCTCTGGTGCTGAACCTGCCCCTTTTGGCATGGAACGCGAAAAAGTGCGTGCCGCCCACGCCAACCCATGTGATAAGAGTGACGTTGCTGATTGTCCCAGGATCTTTGAGAACCAGCACCTACTGGATGCAACGGAGATCTTCAGGAAGCTTAATGTGCATAAGAAGGTAGGTGAATTACAGAAACGTGTTACGGCGCAAGTGGCTAATATATACGCACTTAGGAATCCTTTATCAAGCTGGGCTTCCATCTGCTCATGTTCTTCTTCTACCTGTACAGCATGATCGTTGCTCTTATCCGCGACGAGTCTCATTAGTCGTGGACTACGCCACTGTACCAGCTCATGCCCCAGATTGTAGGGTTGCTACCGGAGGTACAGCTACTCGTAGGCACAGACCTGTTCATAAGGACTCTTGTGATTCTCTGTATCTTCGATCAAGTCATGTATGCAATGGGCATACAGGTACCAATGATGGTGCTATGAGTACGCAAGGATATACGAGAATAGGACTCAGACAGATCGATATCCTTACGTCGAAACGAATAGCGTTAGATTAGTATGATATAAAATACATCAATTACTGAAAAACACTTCAGCATCTAGACAAATTCCTCTTCGATCTTTCAAGACTGCAGTAAAGAGTTTTTAAATTTGAGTGTCGGAGAGATTTCCTTGAAACTTTCTCCTTGGTTGACAACTGCGAAAACCAATTTCCTAGCCAAGTTTTATATTTAACTATTTCGTCCTTTATATTAGTTAATACAGAATAATTACGAAAATGCATTGTAGTTTTCACGTGCAAGGGGAAAGGCTTGGCGTGCTTAGTCACCCGTATTTCATGACGAGGTAGCTTTCCCCAGATTTCCAGATTTCCTTCATTCAAGACTGCACCTCACCCGCTCTCCGTCTGCCGCACCCATACAACCTGCGCGACCACGAAATCATCGGCGAAACATAATCATGGCTGGGGGAGGCTCCGGTAGAGTCCCAACCGGTTTCGCAGCGGAAACATACATCAGCGATCATACATTCCGACAAGGTCAACGTTCGATTGAAAGCGGAGAGGGATCCAAGAAAAGAAAGCGCGAGGGCAAGGGTGACTCAAGTATTGTGAGTGGAGCTGGCGCATACAAAGGACCCTGGGCAAAATACGAAGAACAAAGGCCAGACGCCGCCTCGGACGATGAGTTTGGATCAGATGTGGAGGTGGAGATAGTGTACGAGGAAGACGAGATTGTCGACAACTCTGCGACTGCGCCTAAGAAGCTTGCAGGTACGGACTACCGCGATACTGAGGCCGAGGGCGAGACGAGTGAATTTGTTGGCAGCCAGCAATACGACTACCAAGGACGGACCTACATGCACGTACCTACGGACCTCGATATCAAGCTCACTGGCGACTATGAACCAAAGAACTTCATACCAAAGAAGCTCATCCACACCTACAAATACCACACTAAGTCGATTACACAAGTCCGCTTCATACCTGACAGCGGTCACCTCCTCCTCTCTGCTTCGGCCGACTCCAAGATTGCACTATGGGACGTGTATCACCAGCGCGAGCTGCTGCGAACGTATTCCGGTCATACGAAGTCGGTTGTCGACGTTGATTTCAATCCCAGTGGTACGCAATTCGTGTCCGCTAGCTACGACCGCTACATGAAGATATGGGACACGGAGACTGGCAAGTGCCTGAATAAATTCACAACTGGAAAGACACCGCACGTCGTGCGCATCAATCCAAGCATGCCCCACGAGTTCCTGGCCGGTATGAGTGATAAGAAGATCATGCAGTACGACACAAGAAGCGGAGAGATGGTGCAAGAATACGACCACCATCTGGGGCCTGTCAACACAATCACCTTCTGCGACGAGAACCGCCGTTTCATCACGACATCCGACGACAAGTCTCTCCGCGCATGGGAATACGGCATCCCTGTCCCTATCAAGTTCATTGCTGAACCGTACATGTTTTCCATGGTCCGCTCCTCGCCCCACCCGTCTGGCAAATACGTTGCCTTCCAGTCGTCAGATAATCAGATTACGGTGTACAGTTCGACAGACCGCTTCAGGCAAAATCGAAAGAAGAGCTACAGAGGGCACAACGTGGCTGGATATGCACCCGATGTGGCAATCAGTCCTGACGGGCAATTCATCAGCTCTGGTGACAGCGGTGGTTTCATTTGTTTCTGGGATTGGAAGACGTGTAAAATGTACCACAAGATTCCAGCCAGCGATGCGCCAGTGCTCGCAGTACAGTGGCATCCAAGGGAGACATCGAAGGTTGTGGCTGGAGACCTCAATGGTGCGCTGAAATTGTATGATTAAGACTGGATGCGTATGAGATGTACGACAGACTGAAGAGGGGGACAAAGTAGCGATACCCAATATGTTCAATGCCAATTCCGATTTCAGAGAGCGAATTCCCACGCTTCGGTGTACGCTTTCCGACTGCGCCAAATGAGAGATATATGATTTGGGTCCTGCGTGGAAAGATGTCGTGCGTCATGTCTCCAGCAGTTTTACGGCTGGCTATGCGCAGGCGAACATATGCGCACTTGCGCGATCACAGCCGCAATCCCCGTGCCATCGTAGTTTGAGTCAATAGATGACTCGTATCCACGTGAATGGCGTGTGAGCCTTGCCCGCATGGACGGTTGGGTGCATGCAGCAACCCCCGCTAAGGCCGACTGCGCCTTCGGTTCGCCCTCAACGACGCCCTTTTTCCTCTCTGCCTCGTCCTTCCCACCCACTCAATCTTCCTGTTTCAAACATCATCGGAAACCGCCGAAACTCTTTTTTTTTGTTTTCTTCTTTCCCCTGATACAATACGGTGATTGTTTCAAGAACGATGCCTCCAGGCTTCCGTGTTCTAAGCCCCCACGCCATACCTTCTTTGGCACACCGGTGACCCCAAAAGCTCGCCAGCAGACCTTCTCCCTATTACCATATTCCCAATTCGAATGGCTGAAGCCTGAGGACCAAGAGCGACGTCACTGGACTACGCATTTCCACCCTTTTCCGTGACGCCTTGTCATAGGCCTCCTTGCTTATCGTGCCTTGCAGCCATACATGCAAGTCATTGCCTGGACCGTGACCGGCCGTGACGCGTTTCTAGTCGACAACTGAACATGGCTTCCTTCTGGTGAACTTGCGCAAGCATGCATGTACACACGATGACTCCTTTTCGCCCTCATACCGGTTTGGGCATACCGTAAAATTGTAGCCTAGTCTAGTCGCTAATTCCCTTTCTCCTCTTACCATTTTCTGACGCGGTCGGGACTTGGGACGAACGACATAGCCACGCCGAGTGTGAATCATCGGTTCTCCCTAGGGCGCACTATCCACTCACACGTGAGCCGCAGCAAGCCAGGTATTCAGGCAACTATGATGGCAGTAGGAAGAGAAGCAAAAAAAAAATGCCTAGTTGACTAGTAGGAGGATTTACGTGAGTGGACGAAGCCCTAAATGGCGGCCTCAGGGTAGGTTGTCTGCCTGGAATAAATAGACTATCGAGCGTGTACTCTTTTTTTCTTCTTCTACCATACTCAACTCAAAGCAACCAACTCAATCAAACATATATATCACCGTCCCGAACAAGTCAGACAAAACAAAGACACTTACACCATACCCTACACCTCTTCCACATCCAACACGACTTTCCCAAGCGCCACCAACACCACATCACCAACCACAACCATGTCTTCGTCATCATCATCATACTCGTACACTTCGTACACCCCGCAAAAGGGCACCTCATACTCGCGCCCCTCCACCTCATCAACCAGTAAGCCTCCTCCTCCTACTCTTCCATGTCAAAACCGCCGATGCTAACGTTCCCCGTCAGCATACTCAACCTCCTCTTCGTCATCATCATACCAGAGCTACTACACACAATCCGGCGCAAACACCACTTCGTCATCGTCGCGGGGCCAGCGCTATAGCAAGCCGCCTATCATCCACAATGGCGGAGGCAAGATTAATGACCCTAATACTTCGACTTCGGCACCGAATGGAGGGTACTACACTTGAGGTGTAGACTTGTCCGTTTTTTCTCTCTCTCTCTCTCTCTTTTCTTGCTTTTGGTCTGGTTTTACTATGGGATGTTTGGAGTTTTGGGGGGGATTAAGGGAATCAACTATCACATTGTGGATTGGGATTTTTTTTGGGGGGGAGTTCGGAAGACTTTTGATTTTTATTGGGGATGGGGGGATTCATCTGAGGTTTCTTCATTGGGCCAGATGGAGATGACCATTTTCCTTTTCTTTTGTTTGTTTGAATGGCTAGTTGGGTTGAGAGAGTTGCCGGTTTTTTTAAGGCTCTGATTGCTGGAAAGAAACGGTATCTTCCTCCCCTCTAATACGGAGTCGCTATAGTTGCGTTACTTCTCGAGTAACATGTATATTAGAACAGTTATCTATGATTGATTCATATTACTACACTTGCGCATTCTCGCACTGCCCTCTACATCCAATCTCCTCACACTATACAACATTCCCATAATCTATCTAGCTCCCAACAGCCCCATACCACCCCATGCCCAACACTGCTCCAAACAGAATCGCCACCGCGGGCGGAATCCCAAACCACGCCGTCTCAGCATACGCCAGCGCAGCCACAACAACCCACCACGGCTCATCCGCCAAACTCTTGCCCCTCCCACTCTCAGGCGTCAAATACCCAATTTCCCACAGCCTATACACAGCCGTAAACACCAACCCCACAGCCGTCGCATTAATGCCACGCAGCAAACTCACAACCCACGGCTTAGTCCTGAGTACCTGCCAAAACGACTGGACCCCCACCGCCAGTATGATTCCAGGAGCAAAGATGCCCAGAAAGCCCAGTATGGCACCTACAATTGTGGGCGTGGAGCCTGGCGCCGACGCAAGGGCAAGGGCACCGAGGTAGACTGCGAAGTTGAAGTTGGGGCCTGGAAAGGCTTGGATGAGGGCGAGACCGAGGAGGAAGTTGCGTGGGGTGACCCAGCCGGGGTCTACGACGTACGAGCGCAAAAGGGGGATTACGACGGGGCCACCGCCGAAGATGATGGTGCCGGCGAGGTACATGTTTGAGAAGAGGTCGAAGGGGCGGGAGGTGGAGGTTAGGGTGCCGCGGAGGACCATGATGGTGATGAAGGAGATGGTGAAGGTTATGATGAGGGTGGCGCCGAGTTTGACGGAGATGTTGTGGGATTTGATTTCTGGCTGGGGTGGTTCGGGAGTGTGGCTTGCGGGTTCATAGATGGGGGTGGGGTGTGAGGTCAAGTTTTCGTGGGAGGATGCAGCGTCGTCTACCGTCGAGCTTCCAGCCTGGGGTCTCCGCTTGACGGCTTGGGGCCGTGTGAGTTCTACAGGGGGTGTTGGCTGGATATCCGCATGCTGAATCTCTTCTTCAGCATCGCCTTGTTCGTTTCTTGCGCGGCGGCGTTGGGCTTGATATTTCGCTTTCATCTTGCCTACCCACCTCATGAGCCAGATATCCCAGATCACAGTTGCCACGCCACCGCAGACAATCAGGACTGGAAAGTACCACAATGCGCTGTAGCACAGTCCTGCGCATGCGCCGAAAATGACGAGTATCCGTGTTATTTTGTCTCGGATTGCTTTCTCAGCCAATTGTACAGCAGCCAGCGCAATGATTCCAACAGTACTAGCGTTGAGACCGGAGAGCAAAGCGTATACAATCGAAGGGAGGCGCTCAGGCATCTTTTGTACGCCGAGTGAGAGCGCGTACATTCCAATTGCACCAGGGAGACTCCAGAGCATGAAGGCGAAGATGGCGGGGATCATTCCGGCGTGTAGGAGAGCGATGCAGAAGCACATTTTGGTCGATGCCGGGCCAGGAAGAGCCTGACATACTGCGAATAGCTCTTGATACTGGAGTAGCAAGGTTAGCTTGAGATGAATTCTTCCCTTCGCATCTCTATTCCAGTGCCAAACCACTCCTGTTGTCTGAATCCTTCCCGATTCAACACAGTCATACAAAGAAAGCTACTCACAGCCTGTTCGTCCAGCCATTTCCTCCCAGAAACACCCTTACCCTCCACAAAGCGACGATGTAAAATCTGGAAATGGACAGGCGGCCCTCCAAATGACGTGAACCCCAGATCCCACATTCTGAAGAAGACATCAAGAAGGCGGTCTGGAAGAGTATCGTTGTTGCCTCGCACATCTGATGATGGCTCACGCGGCGTCGGGGACGGGCGCGAACGCCTCAGCGAGCCGATGAGGGATTGTAGCGACATTGAAACTACCAAATCATGGATAGGACGCTGGTGTAGGATCAATGATGCTTGAACAGGATGGCCATTGTTGTCGTTGGGATGGTTCGAGCCAAGCCTCAAGCGATGATGCCATTCGCTCTAAACCCCCGTGGCTTTACCGGGAGAAATATGAGCCCAGCAAAACGGTGTGTAGACGCGAGCTTAGTTTCGCGGTCGAGCTGAGGGTGCATGTCACTGGGAACCTATGATTGGCCATTTGAGTTCCCTTGCCTGTGTCTGTGATGAATGATAGACGCAGACGCTCCCACGTGCAAGTCTAGAAGCGACTGGGACGGGAGTGGAGCTGTGGAGCTATGGGAACAAGCGCGTCGGCTTGTTTGTCATCAACATCAATCCATCCCAACAGCATCACGCCAAAGCAGAGCATTCAGTCATTTCTTAATCTTTACATTCCTTGTTGAATCCTCACATGATTCGTCGTGGTCAATCTCTGCGATTCCCGACATGCTTCAGATGATCATTCAGATCTCTGTACTACCCAACCCTTATTAACGCCTTCGCTTCTTGCGTTGAGCCGTAGCTCAAACATCGATCGCATCGACCGTAACGCCTTTGACCCAAGTATACTGCATAACACGGGCGACCTCCAGGGCCGAGTCGTGGGATGCGAGAGAGCCTACCAAATACAAGCTGGCATCGAGACCAGCAGTCACACCACCAGTGGTGATGACACGCATACCGCCAAGGGGCATGGAGGCACGCCTAGCAATGGACTCGCGGCGGCGAGAGTCACGCCAAGCATTGCTGCCCTTGCGAGCTATCGACTTACGACGAGCGTGGCCCATATTGGTGCCTTCAACAGGGCTCTGAGGCTCGCGAGACTTTTTGATGATGTATCTAGAAGGGTTAGCTGGTGGCAAGCTGGAGCGGCGGGTGTTTGACTCACGGATTCTCCTCGGGATTTTCACCCAGGTCGAAGCGAGCGTTGTTGACGACGTATCGCTCCTCCATGACATCGGTACGCATGGACATGTCCCGCCTAGCCGCGTCTTGACAGATGGTCTCGAGGCGGACGTAGTAGTCGGGGTGGGTTGTAGCAGCGAGGCCCTCGAGCATGCCTTGCTGAGCAAGGAGCAGGGCACCCACATCGATGGCGAGGATGGTGCGTTCTTTGACGGGGTTCTTCTCTTGAAGCTCGACGTACTTGGTGAGGAGGTTCAGGGGCTCAGATTTGTTTTTGAGCACCTCGAACACACCCTCACCACCGGGAACGATGATGACGTCGAAGTCATCGAGCTCGTTGTTGGCGTCCTGGGCCATTGAGTCAGTACGGCTTCGGGAGATGCTGTAGGAAGAAGCTTCATACCTCATAGTCCATGTCGGCTTTGATGGTGAGACCCTGGACAGAGGTCATGGCCGCTGCGGTGCCGACGAACTGGCAGTCGAAGGCCTTGCTGTCTACAGCTTGTCAGCCAGAGACCAATTGGCCCATGATAGCCCAGCTCATGTCGGAGCACGTAGGATATCTGGATGGTTGACTTACTGGGGTCTTTGGGGTCCTGGAGGGAACGGCTCAGCACTTCAAGGGGGCCGGCCACGTCGAGCGTATTGTACTTGTCAAAGAGAGCAAACAACACCTTGACCTGCTCGACGCGGCCATCGGTGTTGTCTGCAACTGCACTCATCTTGAATGATTTGATGTGAATGGGATGGAATGGATTGAGTAGATGAAGGGATGGAACATCAAGGTTTTATATGAAGGAGAGACGCAGCAGCTGGAGCGAGCGAAGCTCTTTCAGCCGAGAGGGGTAACTCTCCTCGATCTCGTGAGCACCGCGTCACTGTCTGGCGAGTCCCTTCCCCAGATATGCAACCCCGCATCGCACGGACCGTGAGACTACCCAAACAGGCATGGTCGAGCGGGGCTCTAGGGCGATCCCACTTGCGGACCACTGAGCCTTCGGGCAGACCCAGAGACTATTCGCGTGCCTGCTTGGCCCAAAGGCGTCCTTGAGGCTGTGATGATAGCAAGCATCTCGGAACTCCAAGACGACATGTGTGTATGACAAAGCCAGGGGATCCAATGCCATTGACCGCAGGCCGTGTTGCGGACATTCATCCGAACTATCGTGCACAGACCAGCCGTTCACAGGCTACCCATGCCACGCGACGTCTAGTTGCAATAGAACGAAGACTAACCCTACTCGAAAAGCCTTGATAGTCTACAGATGAACATCAATTCAGTATCCTGGCCTGTTACAAACCTTTTCTGTCCGTCCTCTACTCTCTGACAGTTGCAAAGTTGAACTGAAAGCAGATTACTAAGAAACTACAATGACATGGTAGTCAACCCCCGAAAGAGGCGCAGGGGACTGAAAGCTACTAGCAGATGACCTAAACCTTCCACGCATCTAGTGCCAGATATAGTACAGGGGCTGGGGAGGCGGCTGGCAAGAGTGCGTTTTGCAGCGTCTTGGCCAGGATAGTGGAAAAGAAGATAGGTAACAACGTTAAATCTTTGGAACAAAACCTCAAGTAGAAAGGATATCAGTGTCCTATGAGAACAAAATTGAATAGTCATCATTGTTGCTCAATTCATCCTAACATGTATCGACTGGCTGGTGGGTCATGGCATGGTGGGCTGGCTGGCGTAGTGGAGAGGCGCACGGACGCGCATCATGGCGCGACATCGTCCAGAGTGCGACGTTGACAACCCCAACCGCAACATGGCGGCACCAACAGACACTGACGCGTCGCCGACGAGCGATTCAAAACAAGCACTATCCTCGTCTTCAGAGGCACCAAAATTGGCTGCCAAGACACAAAGCCAGCCTCCGCCAGAGACAAAGGAAAGCCTGTGGCTACGACGATGGTCAATTGTCTCCTTTTGGGCTGTCGTCTTATTGCTGGGACTGCCAGTATGGCTGAAGACTACAGCCATCTACCGGGCAGAATTGCCACTGCAGGAGATGACTGACTGGGCTGAGGCAAAGGTATGCGTGACGCTGCGCGCATCCAATCTTCATGAACCAAGTTGACACGATTGCAGGTCTGCAAGCCAGTCTTTCCTCTGCGCATAGCTGTCGAAGCCCCAATTCCCTCACTTGACGCTCAGCACCTCATTCGCACCACCCAGCATGCTCTCGACGATATCAACGACTTCTCCGCACACCATCTCCGTCTGATGCTCGCCGATCCGCCCTTGCAACCCAATACCTCGCAGCAAGTAGTCATTAGTGACGGAGCAAGCATTCCTAGCGACGACAAGGACGTTGTCCTAGTCATTCGCCTGATACCTGTCGAAACTGGCACCACGCCCCGTTCGCAACTGCAGCCCTACTCTCCTACGTTGGACGTTTACTATGCGCCCAATCAAATACCTTCACAGTCCTCAACCGGCTCGAGCCTAGCTACCTTTCTCGCTCAAGAGCTACACAACATCTTTGCTGAAGAGCAGGCCCAATTGGCTCACGTACTCTCGACTTCCTCTGGCGCACATGCTGCCAAAATCAAAGCCCTCTCCCCCGAAACGTCCGCTGAGCTCCAACGCCAGTCCACGCGCGCTCTCAAGTATGCTCCCACATACCATTTGACCTTTTCCCTCTTCAGTCCGTCATATGCACCTTCGAAATGGGATATTGAGACGGCACTTGAGAAATACATGAGCCCCCTTTTGGAAGCCTTGTCAGCTATTAGCAACTTCACTGTCGATACTCAAGTCCAACTTTATGCTACCTACACACCCTCCATCCGACAGCCTGAATACGACGAAGACAAAAAGGCGTGGACACTCCGCAAGGAAGACTTGAGTGGATTTGTAAACGCTGCCGAGTGGCCCCTAAGCCCCAGCATTGGCGAGGGTCCAACTGTCAATTTCATCCTCTACGTCCCGGACCGTGCACAATCACCACTACTCATAAAAGAGAATGGCGGGAACAGCTGGCTTATTCCACAATGGGGAGGTGTCCACATCCTTAACCTAGAAGGGAAGTCAGATACGCCACCCGAGCTTACTGCAGAAATGCTTGCACCCGTCATGCACACGTTTTCAAATCAGCTCATCTCACTGTTCGGACTGCCCCAAAGCCCAGCATCGCTACCTTTGCGCATATCAACCCTGGAACGAGTGCGAGCTGCCTCACTCATCTTCTCTGCTTCCTCTACCTTGGGCGCCTTGGCTCAGGTGTATCAGAAGCTCCCATCTATTCCGGTTCCTGATAACGTAGCCCAGTCTACGCATCGCACTATCGCGAATCTGCATCAAGCTTGCGACTATCTTCGAGATGGCCGGTTTCCCAGCGCGTTAGAACACGCCCGGGCTGCAGAGGTAGAGGCTGAGAAAGCTTTCTTTGAACGCTCCATGGTTGGCCAAGTGTACTTTCCAGATGAGCACAAGGTCGCCGTGTACCTACCTTTGCTAGGCCCTATCACAGTTCCTCTTGTCATGGCTGCGCTGAAGGAATTGAAATCCGCATTGAAGCGGGCCTGATCTCAGCGCTAAAATACGCGCCAAGTAGAGTCTGAGACCTATAGCAAGGACGCCGAAGTATCCGTTTTGCTTTGAGCTTACCGGATGTGTTATCTGGTCCGTATCAGACTTCACTCTTCATACGAACTTGACATCTCGCAATTGTTCGCATCGCCATACTACGTACTCAACGACCGACCAAAAGTCATATACATAACATCATGAGTGTGTTGTGGGACGAGTGTTCGAAGATGATGTTCTTACACAATTATAGCACCATACATATTTGTGCTCGAGATACAGCAAGGCGTCCTAGGTTACCTTCGGGACTATCCCCGCTGCGGGGTAGTATGGGCTCCACCATGACTACGTCCTTGGCTGATAGGGCTGCCACTCAATACTGAATCGACTTGGTAGATCTCATCCTACGTTATTGCCGGCATTTGCCCCTCGTTACACTAGCGATTTTGCCTATAAATTCACATATCTTGACTTGTTTCTCTCTTGTACTTTGCATTCACGTTACACCATTTCAACCAAGGATTTCTGTCACCATGTCACTCACTCCTCAAAGTATAGAGAGTATCAAAGCCACATTGGACAGCTTTGTCAAAGACGGCTCACCAGGTCTTGTCTTCCACGCTGTCGATAAATCAGGCAAGACTCTGGTCGAACATGCCTCGGGTACCCTCGGAGTTGACTCCGACCAGCCTATGGATGCTGATACCACCCTCTTCTGGATTGCTTCCTGCACAAAGCTCGTCACAGTCATTTCGGTCCTCCAGCTTGTTGAACAGGGCAAAATACCTCTAGACGATGCCGAATTCGTCAAGAAGATTGCACCTGAACTTGCCGACAAGAAAGTATATCCTGATGGTGTCAATGCTGTGGAGAAAGAGAAAGAAATCACCATGCGTATGCTGCTTAGCCATACAGCAGGATTCGGGTATAGGTTTGCCGACCCAAGAATCAAGCAAGACGGCATCGAAGGGAGCCATGGAGACAAGAACGACATTCTCAATGCGAAGCTGCTGAACCAGCCCGGTAGCATGTTCGAATACGGTGTAAGTCTCAGCAATCATAGCAACATACACAAGTTACAATGACAGCTAAAGCATGGCACAGGTTAACATCGACTGGGCCGGCATCATCCTCGAGCGAGTAACCGGCCAACTCCTAGGCGACTACTTCCAACAAAACATCTTCACACCCCTCGACATCCCCGCCGAAGGCGCAACTATGTTCCCCTCACCCAGCCTCCAAAAGAACCTCGCCCACATGCACCAGCGCGACGCCTCGGGTACCCTCCACGAAAACCCCCACCTCTACATCGGCCCCCTACAATGCCCACCCGAGAAGCAAAAAGACTTCCTCCAATCCGGCGGCGCAGGCCTCTTCTCCAAACCAAAAGAATACGTCAAAATCCTCGCTACAATCCTAAACAACGGCACTAGCCCCTCCACCAACAAACAGCTTCTGAAAAAAGAATCCGTAGATCTCTTGTTCGAAAACCAGATCCCAGATCAACCGGATTTCGCCCGTGCCGAAGTCACGCCCGCGAATCCGCTGCTGCTCAACCCGGGTAAGGAGATGTATCCTCAACCCGGAAATCCGCCGCAGGGCTGGGGCTTTGGCGGCTTCCTGACGATTGCGCCGGGCCAGACGGGGCGTGGGGCGAATACGCTGTGGTGGATGGGGCTGTGCAATTGTTTCTGGTGGGTTGACCGTGAAAAGGGGGTTGCGGGGATGCTGGCGGCGCAAGTGCTGCCGAATGGAGATGGCAAGGTTATTCCGGCGTGGGTGATGGCTGAGAAGGGGGTTTATGATGGACTGGCATCTTCGTAGAGAGATAGAGCTCTTTCTTCAAGAGTTTAGAAAGTAAAGTAGTAGTTTTTTTTCTGCTGTTTTTTTTTTTTTTTTTTTTTTTTTTTTAGAAACGAGTGGACTATTGTTTGGTAGATTGGAGATCATTGCCTAGGATCCCGACTACCCCGTCTACATGTTCCATCCCTTCTCTCCCTTGCTTCTCCACCACATCAGCGAGTTCCTGGAATACGCCTGCGATTTCGCGAAACACACTTGCTTGTTGCCATCCTCCTTCTCCCGCAAAGCACTCGCCTATTTGCCTCATTTCTTCAACCCACCGGTACGCCTTGTGCGTACACCCCACGATGCCTCTTTCGGCCTTGAGCCGCACATGGGGGTTATACTGATCCATGTAATCTTTCAGCTGAGGCAGTACACCGAGAGACGAGGCAGTGGTAAAGGACTGCAAAGAGAGGGCCGTGAAGCCTTTTGTCAAAGCGGCAAAGCAGCATTTTAGACCGCTGGCTGTGCCAATGGTGTTGGCGACGTGCTGGACATTCAATACGGACGCGAGATGTGCACTGGGGAGTTCATGAGGACCCGAAAGTGGAACGCCGGGACGCTTCCAATCTGACCCTGGGCTACCGGACTCCTCTGCTTCTTTTGACGTTTCTGGTGAAGCTGGAGGAGCAACAGGTGGTGAGCCGATGATGCCTCCGTCAACAAAGCGTACTTCTTCTTTTACTCGTTCTTCAAACATGTCGCCTATCTTGCGTACTGTATCTGGACTAATCGCATTCAAATCCAGGTAATACAGCACGGGTTTTTCCTGTCCCGATGACGCAGCTTGCTCTGTACTCTTTTGCTTCTCTAGTGCAGCAATCACCCTCTCTGCCGTTGCGACAGCATCGCGTGGTGGCACAATGCTGAGTACGTAGTCTGCGCTTGCGACTAGCTCTTCGTCTGTGTCTAGCAGTTGGATGCCAATTGATTCGGCTCGATCTTTTGTTGCAGAGCTGCGCCCACTGATATTTGTGGTGATAGCGTAGTTGTGGGATTTGAGTAGTGAGGCGATACCGAGCCCCATTTGGCCAATTGAGATGATGGCTATGGTGGCATGGGGCGTCGCCATTTTGATGATGGAGTGCCGGAAGAGAGATAGATAGTCAAGATACGTGAGAGGAAGATGGTGGGGTTCATGGTGGGGGGCCTGATAGAGGATCGATTACTAACGAAGAGGGGCTAGTGAGATGTGGGGAGTCTGGCCTTGTTGAGGAAGTTGTCTTGACCGACTGCGATATCTGAGTTGCATACTCTCTCAATATCTGTCTTGGTTGTTTGCTGTGCCTCGCTATATTCCATGTTGTTTGGCGTAAGCCCAATTGGGGTGTCAGCGCAGGGAGCAAACACTGCTAGTATCCTATCAACTCATTGGAATCTATGCCAGCAGTGAAGGCACGTCATCTCCAAGTGGGTTTCGTACGACCGAAGTGTTTGAAAATAGTAAATCGACAATTAGTAAGTGAGATAGCATGTGGAATAGCTATTTGCATTCGGAGGTCGTTGGTCCATGTCGGCCTGGCACAACAGGTAAACTACAAGTGAAGGTCGCAGTCCTAGCGACAAAGTGAGAGGAACGCCATATTTTCCTTTCAAGTCAACCACAATTTCCTATCCGCCAAATCCAAAACTTACTACGACATCTCTCAACTTGAAACCACACTTCTTTACACCGTCAGTGCCATCAGCACCACCAAGAACACCATGGGTATTCCCCGTTTCGCCTTTATGGCATTACGCTTAGCGCAGTTCATCTGCGCAACCGTCGTTCTAGGACTGTCATGTTACCTTCTCTATCTCGAGCATGAGCATGATATCGGCCCCTTCGGTCGCCTCTTCTACAGCGCCATCATTTCCTCTATATCAGTCATTGCGTCTCTCATCTGGCTCATTTCTAGTGCAATTCACCCCGTCACCCACATCGTAGCCGATCTACTCTTCTGTGATGCCTGGTTCGCCGTTTTTGGTCTACTGCAAGACTGGTACGAAGATGTCATGCACTGCGGGAGCAAATGGAACTGGTACACGATCAGTGCAAGAGAGGGATTATGCGGAAAGTGGAATGCCGTTCAGGCTTTTGCTTTTCTAAGTGCAATCTTCTGGTTTGTTAGCTTCATGCTGGGCGTCTTGGCGTGGAAGAAAGATAGCACGGCGCCCGCTGCAACTGGTAGTGCTCCTGCTCCAACGACGACAGGGTAAGGCATCTTGGTTGAGACTTGGATCGCGGGAGCTAACATCGTGCAGGCGTAGACGCCGATTTGGCGTTTCACATGCCTAGATCTATCTCCGATCTTGACCAAGTTTCTGCCGCCATGGCAGATTGTCGTCATGCCTCAGTATTCAGGGTGAATTGGGTCCACGTGAAAGAATGGATCGGGTCCACGATCTGCCTCGGTTTGTTTTGAGCCTATCCTGTCGGCTGATCGAGAGGCATTTTCAATTTGTCAAATTGTTATAGTGTCCAGGTAGATGAATTAACCATACGACCTTGCAAGGCCTATTGGTGGAGCATACATGACGGAACTTCCATTGCAAATATGACGAGAACTATCAACTCACAATATAGCAAGGAACAAACAGGAAGCAGGGATATTTTGTTAAGGAAATTCTTGGCATATCTTCTTTTTCGCCAAGTGTTTGGGTGTTTCACTGGGCCAGCCTAACACCGCGATTTAATTTACGTGATGGTCAGCTTCGGCGCTCGGCAGCGGACGGGTACGGATGGGTTTCGGATGGGCGTACGAGAAGAGAACTCTTGAAATACACCAATGGAAAATTGCAGAAGCAAGTAGTCAGCACAACTGACACAAGATAGTATAACGCTGACATGTAAACCCTTAACGTTTGAGACGTAAGTAGGGTAGCGTAGCATGCACGGTAAGCACCGAACCGCACCGACACGCACCTAGAACACTGCTTAATCCACGTTTCACAGTGTAGGAATAATAGGGTGATGTCAGAACATCAATAAAACCGTTTCAAAATACGGTATAACGGCCAAAGAAGAAGAAAAAGACGGCGTCTTCGGCAGTTCCTCAGAATGCCACAGTCATGCATGCCATCATCGGCTCTAAACCGCATGCGTACTAACCAAGGGCGCAGACACTAATTTGCATTGCATCCCCGGCGTGCACTAATTCCTTCTTCCCCGCACCCGGAACAATACTGCACAGATCTTGAACGATCCTCCTCGATACGCGATTCCCTCAATATCGAAAGCAACCCTCTGGTCGCATTTCTTTTAACCACCGGCCAAGCCTTTGTTTGCCGTGAACAACGTCTTGACGGATATTAACACTGGAAGCACTACTGCACTTGGCAAACGACATGTCACAATCGCGTGACTTCTCCAATTAAGAAACTCACGCAGATGACGATGGTTATACGTTATAGCCAACCAAGTGGTAAACAGTGCAATTCGGAGAAGAACCGGCATGCTGTGTTGACCCAACCAGCTGGCGACAATAGCCTCAATAGCAACGGAGACCCTTAGCTATACCTATGTGTTTGTCAGCACCCGGACACAAGTTCCCCCATACAAGAACACCGTATAACAGCACGCTGATAATTTCATCATGCACACCCAATTTATGCAACCCCCCATTTCCTCCGATCTTTACCCCATAGAAAGCTCTACGCACGGGCCCGCACACCATGTTTCGATGATACTTACGGACCTATTACTGATTTACCCACCTAGCCCTTCTCCACCCGACAAGTCAGTAAGGCCGAAGGGTAAAAACAATAGGTAGGGAGCATGTTTTTTGCATGGCTACCTAAAAAGTGGGGGTGGTCCTTGACACATTAGACAGACACTAGGCTTTGAAACAAATTAAAACATTTGTTTGGAAGGGGGGGCAGTGGGGACGGGTGTAGTGGATACCCGTCTTCATGGATGTTCGATGTAGTTTGGGGAATTTGGACCCATGAATGACTTCTCACATGGTGGCGGGGATTCGGGTGGGCATGGTGTAAATATAAATGAATGGACACTGCTGTGTATACATATAAAACCGATCTGCTATTCTCTGAATCAGTTGCTTTTTTGTTCATCGACGAGTTCGACTTCGCCTTTTCTCTTCTTCTATACACACCACAGGCTTGGTTGCATTTCCTCACATTCTACAAGATGAAGTACTCATTCAGCCTCGTCCTCGCGGCGCTCTCTTCCATGGGCAGCGTCACAGCCTCGCCTGTTGACCTCGAAGCTCGCGTACGTATACCACTCCATCTCACAATAACGAAGGATCCACCATTCTAACACTTTCCCCTTCCAGCAAACCGGCAGCACAGATCCCTACATGGACTCCGGTCTCCCAGGCCACACCATCTACCTCCCCGCCGGCAACCCAACCAACGGCAAGTACCCCGTACTCGTCTGGGGCAACGGCGCCTGCAGCACCGACGGCCGCTCCAACAGCGCTCTGCTCCGCAACATGGCCGCCAACGGCTTCCTCGCCATCTCCGAGGGCGGCCTCAACGGCGGCGGCTCATCCACCGCCCAAACCATGAAAGCAGCCATCGACTGGATCACAAAGACTGCAGGCACAGGCCGCTACGCCAACGTCGATGCCAGCCGCATCATGGCCGCCGGCTTCTCCTGCGGCGGTGTCCAAGCCGCCGACAACATTAACGACCCGCGCGTCGACACCGTCGGAATCATTAGTTCGGGTCTTCTCTCCAACACCGACGCCGCCAAGTCGTGGAAGAAGCCCGTTCTCTTTGTTCTTGGCGGAACTGGTGATATTGCGTACCAGAATGTATGTCCCCCCCCGTATCTCCCTAAACACACACACTCCTTTACTCCCAAGAACGCACAATGCTAATTTTGATAAAAAAAAAGGGCGAACGCGACTACCGCAACCTCCCTGCCGGCACTCCTTCGTGGAAGGGAAACATCCCCGTCGGCCACGGCGGCACCCTTGGTGACGCAAACGGCGGCAAGTTCGGTCGTGCCATTCTTAACTGGGCCAAGTGGACCCTCAAGGGCGACCAGACTGCTGCGCAGTGGTTCAAGAACGGTTACCAGGCTGATGGATGGCAAGTTCAGTCTAAGGATTTGGACAAGCTTAAGCCTGCTACCAAGTAAGAGCTCTATGCTTGCCCTGGTGGGCGAGTGGACTAAAAAATCTCAATGCGGCGGAGTCTACTTCTTTTTCTCCTTTGCGTTTTCAGGAGAAGGAGTAAGAGGGCCCTAAGTCGCATGGATTGTACATATTCTTTTTTTTTCTCCTCGTCTGACCTTTCCTCTTTTGTCCTCTCAGCTTTCAGGCTTGGGCTCTTTTGAAAATTTAGTATGATTATGTGGTTATGCGGTTACGCCTACTGTGTAGATAGCTACTTTGTGACAATTGTATATATGTTACTTGTCAATATTGTCCCTTGTTTTGGTATTTCAATGATATTGAACAACCTGTGCATGTTAAGAACAAGATCTCAGCTGGGACTTGACACAGACCTTCAAAACTATAACAAGCAGGTGCAAGACAAGGGAAATTGAATGACAGAATGAAAGCAATATATTTCAGTGATCAAATTCTCATGCCAAGTGAAAAGGCATAATATTCGTAAAGGGAGAGAAAGAAGAAGGCCCAGAGCTATCAAATTACCTCAACACCAACGCTATGCTTAGCTAATCATCGTTCTCTTAAGAAGACAAAGAAAACTCATCCTTCTGTCGTAAACTCTGCTCACCAGTCTCAGACTCTTCTAGAGTCTCTCGGACTCGACCCCCACGCCAATGTTGCGCCCATGTCCCTTCCACTCGCCGACCCTGTTGTGCTTGCATTACTAAATACCCTCCGGTGCCCTGGCTCCATCGGCGCAGCAGCCCCGCCATCACCTATCGTCCTGCGTCCATCCATGCTCTGACCCACAAGCCTGCCGCTGAACTGGTGCCAGCAATTTGGCGCCTGGAGAATGTACTTTTCCATGGCGATCCTGAACCTGTTGCGGTAATCGCGGGGCGATGTGATTGTAGGTTTGTTCTTGCCACGGTCCTTGATCCAACTCTCCAATTTCTTGTCCCATGTGTACGTGCGGATGCAATCGATGATACCTACAATGATTTCGCGGTTTGTGTCGTCGAAGCCGGCCATGAGTGAGTAGTCCATAACGTTGTTCTGTGAGAGGAACAGGGTATCGTTGAAGACGCTGGCTTTGAGCAGTTTCTTGGTGTGCTCACGGACGAAGATGGGGGTTTCTGAGTAGATAATGTCTACGAGATTCTCATCAAGAAGAACTTCATCGCGCTCGCCAGTGGCCTGTATTTTTCGGTTGCGCATACTGCCTTTAAGGTCGTAGCGCCGGTTGGGTTCGCGATCGTAAAAGAGATTCTCCATGACGAGCATGTACCAATCAAAGTCTCGGCCAGTAGGCGTCTTGATTTGGACTTGGAAAAGGCCAAACATCTTCGCAATGACACTAGGCAGAGACTTGAATAGATTCTGGTGCGTAAAGGCAAAGTAGTTAGGCCCGAACTTGAAGAAAGCTTGCACCTCTACTGGGGAGAGAGATTTCAAAACAAACCGATCGTCAAGGGTTTTCAAGAAGATAGATTTCGACTTCCCACCCTTGGAATCCCACTTGGAGCATCGAGAAAGAGACTCAACGAAACGCTCGGCAACACCGCATTTACGGCGAAGAGCATCGAATGACTGCGCGTAGAAGATTTTGCAGTGTGCCTTCACTCCACGGTTCGTGAAGCTATAGCGAATATTGTGATTTTCCTCATGGAGTAGGTTACGTTCAACAGACTCCTCAAATGTCTCAACATGGCCATCAGGACCTGTGCTCAAATCGCGGAAGGACTGTCGTTTAGCCACATAATCGGGGCATGACAAAGCTAAGGCGATGATGGAGCTAGGCTCGTCTTCCCGAATAATGATGTCAGAGTTCTCCCAGACGTGTTCGATCTGTGAAAACGGGTATTCAAGCGGTGTCCAACCACTAGCCGATCGCTCGGACCAAAAGCTTGTCAGAATCTTGAGCAAAGTGTTCTTCTCGTGCTTGGGTAGTTCTAGCGAATTTTCCAACTGAGAGTCGCTAAGATTCAAGAGCTGAGAACTAGCAAGACTGTCGGGTAATGGAATATCCTCTGGTGTAGTCTCTGTATCACTGACATCGTTGTCAATGTCTGGAGGAAAGTGAATGCGAGATTTGGGCGACTCGTCGTCTCTTGGTGGAGGTACTAGCAGCCCATCTTTGCTATGACGCTCTCCGATAGGTGACTGTGAAGCCGTGGTTGTGTCGTCTGCATTCTCCGTAAAGGTGCTGGTATCGAGAGTACTATTGTCAAGACTGCCCCTAGAAGGAGATTGCGCAGGTGTCTCTTCGTCGGAATCCTCACTTTCCTGCACAGCGTCATGCACATTCTTGTATACCTCGACAACTGGCTTTGAGGAGGCTAGCGGGAAAGCGCGCACTTGCCGGGCACGATCATTGCGTCGTTCACGCATGCGTTGGTTCTGGAACTCTCTTGACAGCTGTTCAAAGTGTTGTGCAATCTTTGAAACCTTGGTTTGACTCTTGTAAGGGATAGATCTTGGAATACGAGAGGAAGACTTGGTCTGTTTAGGAGCTCCCATTCCTAGTCGCTCAGTCATGCGTTCGAATGCCTTGGAGCTGTCATTGGCAATAGCTTTTGGCGTAGTAGGCCCGTTGTTGAAGGCCGACGATCCAGGGAAAGGACCTATGTGCTTTGCAATGTTGCCCGGCTGAGACTGTGTTCTGACAAGCGACGCTGGCCTTGCAGCAGTTTCGCGCTTAGCCAATTCAACCGGACGAGGAATCTTACTTTCTGTAGCCGGACTAGGAGCACACTGCAGGGTCGTTGGGCTACTGGGCATATTTTCAATTGCTTCTGCAAGCTGCTTGTCGAGAGGGTTCACTTTGGGTGGACTTGTAGGCGTAGGAGATCCTTCATCGTATCTGCTAGGGTCAGAAGCAACGATAGGACTATTGTTGAGCTCTTCACTGGCAATGGGACGGCTGTCCGGGAAATTGGATGAGATAGCCAAATCGAGGTGGCGTACATCCTCCCGTTCTATCGCCTCACGTGGCGTCTGAATTCCCAAGTCAGCGGCCGCTTTTGGAGATGTGGGGGTCTTGCTCTCTGGCGTCGAAGGTGTCTCGTCAGCGGGTGGATCGGAAGTCGAGCCCTCTTCTTTAACAACAGAACTCAGCATATCACGGGCCATTTCTGGGGACATGTTGGATGGCCTAGGGGATAAAGCTATGGGTTCTTCTTTCTCATCCATGTACGAATCGTCTGCGCCGGACTCGGTGCCTTCTTCAACCGATGCCAATGAGCTTGTCGACTCATCGCGCTCCAGAAACCGCTTCAATTGCATGTTCGCATATCTTCGGATATCCCGCTCAGTCGGAAAGAATTGCTGCTCAAACTCCGTAAAGGTCACATCCCAAGCAATGGCTTTCTCTTGGATAGCACGAATGGCGCGGTTCATAGGAATGATCTCGTAATACTTTGAGCTCATGTACTTGTCTTGAAGCTTCGCTTTCAACCATTCATGCTCTTCGTTTGCGCGCTTGAGAAGCAAGTCGACCTCTTTCCGACACAAATCAACCTTTTCTGGGATTACGTCTTCAACGTGTATGCCTTGGATGCGAGCACGGAGTGACGCCATGAAGCAGTCCAGCTTCTCCTCAATCATGAGATATTGACTATTCTTCAATTTCAGGTCGCTATCAACCTTCCAGGTGACATTGGGCTTCGGCGCAATGACTTCGTACATTGGCACAGGGTCGTATTGGATTCGAAGAGCAACGTGATTATACCCAAAGTAGCGGACATGGTCCTTGTGAATATCGTGTGGGCATATACCTGCCCGGGGATGCAGTGGCGTGCTCCAAAAGGTCAGTTCGAGGTACTTTGCAAAAGAATATCTCCAGCTCCATTCGGACATGGGGAAAGCCTGGGTTTCCTGACCACATATCCTACAGCAGCTCCACATTAGGATGGTCTGATACATGCCCTTCAGTTTTGGAGGATACTTCTGGACAACCACAGTCATTTGGCCCTCGCCGTGTACATATTGACGAGAATGGTCGAGCATCCTTCGATCGCAATTGCCTACTTCGCAAGCGACACCGGCTGAAGTGCAGAGGTCCTCCACATACTGTCCAAGCGTACAGTCTGGTGTGAAGCCATCGTCGTAATCATGTTCTTGATAGAAGCCGAGGGCGATGATCTCAGGTCCAATACAGGGAGTAGAAGTTATCGTGTTGACCACGCTGTACAGGACGGCAATTTTTTGGTGATTGAATGGGTCGTAAAGATCGGTATTTCCAGAAAGATATTGCTCCCACTGACGTCTTTGTGTCATATACTGCTGCATAGCTCTGTCGTACTCGGATTCATGCACAGCAGATAAAAACTCTCGAACTTGCTTGGACGCCTTTTCAACAACCGTGTGAACCATCTCAGGTTGCACGAGCTCGAATTTTTGGCCAACTTCCCCAGCCTTTTCGTCATCCTCGGGGCCATCAGCAGTGTACTGATTTTTGAGCTTCTTGAGATGCCCTAATTTCGCTTCGTACTGGCGAGCCTGTTCAAGCAGATAGGGTTGCATGAACTTGACAAAAGGCGAAGAGGATAAAATCTTTGTCCGGTGATTTTCAACCATATCGCTGTAGTAGGAGGGAGCGGCATCATTGGACTGATCTTGATCGCCCGCCCGTTGAGTGGCAGAATCAACTCCAACGTTCTGTGCTTGCCGGTCGTCTTGCTCAGTGGAAGATGCAAGAGTACCAGTCATAGAAGTTGTAGGTGTATCTATGAACTCGTCTCGCATCAAACAAGTCTCTAGACGAAGGTTGTAGACAACATAAGTCATGAACTCAGTGATGCGTTTCAACCTCGAAAGTTCCTCACTCTTAGCCCCCCTCAGCACGATTGTGCATCCGAGTTCCTTTTGACATCCAGAAAGAAATATGTATGTTTTCTTCACATTGCGGTGCACATATGTCTTTACATCGAAGCTGCTGCAAGATCCTAAATGGGATGGGTCTATTGCGAGCTTGTCGACGGATGAAATCATCCTCGAATTCGTGCAGCGAGCAACAGCGTTGAGCACTGTGGGTTTGACATTGTGAACCACGGCTATTCCCTCTTGTTCCAAGAATTCAAGGGCGAGGCCTGACACATTGCGCTGCACCAACAAGACATGGGGCTCGAGAGCCACTATGCGACTGACCAGATTACGAAGGTATTCACGCTCCTGTGCGATGACGGGCTCCAGGCTCATGAAATGTGCTTGATGCCGTGCATATTCGATTGCGAAGGTTATGATCGCAATCCGTGGGTTAGGTATGCTCCGTGGCATGCTTCGTAGGGCGACATTCTTGGTAAAAACAACTCCAGAGATGTACGCTGTGTCCTTTGGTTTGCCACCTGGAATTTTCTTCAGTTTGATGTAATTTCTAACGTCAATGTCGTCCCCTCGGTCCACGTCAGGATTGACATCATCCGTGCATTGCCGCAGAATTGGAATCAATGCCTTTTCCCAGCTGGATGCGTGTGGTACGTCCGAGTCGTTGAGCATCTGAATCAACAACTTTCGCGCGTGGTCAAGACTAGCTTTGTTAAGTTCGACTTTGGGTGTCATGCCCTGCATTGATGCACTACGCGTAATTCTTGATCCCGAGGGTGTTGGTGATGGAGATGGCTGCAGCTGCGGTGTACCTGGACCACTAGCACCATAGCCAGTATAAGGTCTCAGCAAAGTGTTGCTCTTGGACCGTCTTGGTGAGGCTCTATGTGTCACACTGCTCACGCTGAGATTTCTCCGCCGAGATGGCCGGTTGCCATTGCGACTCGTGATGCTGACGTTGTCTGCGTCTCGAGCGTGTCCTGTGCCAATGACACTCCTGTCACCAGCTCTGGATTTTCCCTTCCTCATCGCAGCTAGGATGCCACCCAACCCACCCTTTTCGGTGTCGAGGTTTGCACTAGTAGCGGGGTCTTCCCTAAGAGTTGCAAAAATGCTGGCGTGCTCTTCTTCACTCGAGCCCTCATCAGACATGAATGGCGCAAGATCTGGATCAATGATATTATCGTGATGGAAAGCCGACAGACTAGGTTGACTGCGTGAGTTGTCGTGATATTGATGAAAAGGTGCCCGGTCATCATGCTTGACATTTCGCATGTGCTGATGTTTGGAAGGGTGCCGTTTGTGGCTAGAGGAGCGTGGCCGGCCTCCCATAGACCGTAGAGAGCGCGAAGAACTGGGGCGAGCTAGTGTTGGAGGACCAACTTCTATAACATGCTGTCGACGCTTCTTTTCACTGCCAATCTTTCTGGACATGGGAATGCTAATGGTCGGTGTTCCAATTTTCGTGTAATCACTCTCAACGTGATCAGGCTCTTCATTGTCCGAGTAATGAACCTGATCACCATGATCGTACAGGGAAGCCTGGTCACCGTCATCTGTAAAATCGGAAGAGTCCTCGTCGTGACCGTATATGATACTCTCACATGGCTTGCAAACTTTGAGGTTGCTCTGCTGACCAAAGATCTTACCAGATACGATCGAAGTGCATTTGGAATCGAAGATTTGTCCACATGTCCGACAGTGGTGCTTTCGTCTAAAGGTAGTAAAGGCATCACCACAGTTGAAACAGGCTTTTGCGTTCTCATCCCGCATCCAAAACTCGCGGTCCAAGATTTTCCTCCGCATCTGTGTAAAGGTGCTCCGTGCTGCGCTTTGTCCCGCAGGTGCAGCCTGGGTTCGGCGTTGAATCTCCTCGATGGGGGGCACAGTAGGATTGCGGATGGTTGAGGTGGTTGCGGCAGAGCTCAAGCCATCGGAAGAAGAAGCCCTTGAGAGGTGGTAGCCGGGAAGGTGTGAGGGACCGACCGAAAGCAGGGGCGGACGTTGCGGTTCGGGTTTATGTAATGAACTTTGGGAGTTTCCGGTAGCATGGTTGGCTTGGGCTGCCTCTGCAGACTTTTCAAGCTGATCTCTCGCCTTGCTGGCCGCAGAGCGAGGAGGCTGATATTGGCTGTCTGTTCGAGAAGTAACTCTACTCAAACTATCACGGGAGGCATCTGCTCCATTTTTGAACCTGGCACCATCGCCCACTGAGCCTTCAAGCCCAGTAGTCGCCATACCCTCATCATCTATGTCGTCATTGTCTTGGTGTGCAAGATCTCGAGGCGTGTTGCTTCTCGGCAGGTCTGTGTGGGATGTGCCATGTGCTTTGGAGTGAGTGCTGACAGGACTCAGGACGTAGGCGTCATCCTGTCGAGAAGCGGACACAGTATCGAGAGTCGGGGCAACGGAGGGTCGAGATCGGGTTGTGGAGATAGAAGCCTTGCTTGTTATCGTTGTGCTAGAAATGTTGGAGTCGCGCGAGGGAGGAAGAGCTTCGGCAAAGGTGGCTGTCGCTGGCGATTGTAGTCTCGACGATGGGCCAGACGCAACAATGGGAGACGACACAGAAGTAGTACCAGGGCTGGAATTGGCGACTCCATGCCTTGAGGATGGTGGCGTAGCGGTCTTGCCAGCCATGCTGCCGTGCCCATCTTGGGGCTGTTCCCTCGCACCTCCTACGGAAGCGCGCAAGCGGCTGTACAGGCCACTGAAGCCACCCTGGACCAAATCGATTCCCTTGGGCTCGCCAACAACAGAGGGGGCGGGGGGTACAGTGAAATCGTCGAAGGTGGTGAGCGTATCGGAGCGGGACGCTGTTGCGTGCAGCTGGTTCAGTGAGGGCTGCAGCGACCCCCGCCGCGAGTCGCCCGACATGGCTACTGGCGAGGGAATGGAGATTGTGGAATGTAAATCAAGGCGGCAGGCGGGCGACGGCAGTAAGTGAAGGGCGGCATCAGGCTTCACGGAGGATCATGGGCTGATAAGAGGTGAGGTAAGGTGGAAGTCTAAAGTTTCGTCACACTTGCACACAGGCCTACTGTACCGCACAGGAAGCGAGGGCGGAAGGAAGGAAGTAGTCGAGGACGTGTCACAGATGGAACATGTTGATAGAAAAGATGCCAGTCGGTAAGGTGTATAGGCATGGAGGAAGGATAGGCTACAGCGACTAGTTGCAGCAGAACAGCTCGTGATGCTGGGGCAGAGGCACCGTCGACCTGCTAGCGGGCTATGACGCGCCGCCGCCAAGCCCATTCCGCCCCGCCGCCCCGCCATCTGCCAGGTTGCCGCACCGTCACAGGTGCCCAAAGCATGCCACTGCAGTGAAGAATAGGCGCGCGCCTGTGTGAAACAAAAGCATGAACAGAGTGAGCGAGAGTGAGAGAGATCAAGAAAGAAAGAAAGATAGAATGCATAGGCAGTCTCCGGGCTACCTTCAAGTCTAGAGCGTCTGTCATGTCATAGTCGCCGGTGCCTCTCAACTGCACTTTGTCGCCCGTACCATCCTTGCCCGGCTTGCCCAGAGCAAACGCGTCGCGTCTCGCGCCCACAACCGCCAAATCCACACTCGGTATACATGGCCGTGCAGCTGAAAGCCTGGCTTGCGGATACCTTTGAGTGGCAGCTGGTACTAGGAAATCATTGGCTGCACGAGAGACACGAGAAGAAGAAATTAGGCGTCAAGCCTGAGCGGGACAGGGCCTGGGAGGGTCTCTATCACGACAACGGCTCCTGCTTAGACATTGCAAACTACATCCACCCCGAAGTCGACAGCCCATTGCACGTCCTCCAGGTGCGTGTCACGTGCCTTTCGCTATGCATCCTCATCCTCCCCTCCGCATCTCACCTAATTAATCTGCTCTTAGACCCAGCCCTGGACTCTGACTGACGGCCGATGCCGCGTAGTCGCCCATCTCACGCCCGACTGCGCTCAGGACTTTACTATCCGGTACCCCGCGTATTCCTGTTTAGCTCCCGGTAGCACTATTGCCGTACGTAGGTATACAATCAGATACACCTCGTACGGGCCCCCACGCTCAAGGTTCCATTTCTTGCTTCATCAAATTGACTGGCTAGGCGAATGCTGCCAGACGATTTGCGACTTACACAGCAGAGAATTGCCGCCTGTATATTGCGAGAGTGCAGTTGTTACGGCACAGAAACAGGTGGACGATACCCGCACGCGTGAAGACCGTCGATGCCTGTCGCGTAGTGAAGCGCAAGTGGACGACATCATGGCTGATACTATGGATGAGAGTCACGATGTGCCAGACAGCACTACCAGTCCGGTCTCTCAGATGCCCTATACACAGGCAGCCTTTGGGACTCAAATACAGCATCCAATTCGAATGCGCGCCGACGAACCCCAGGTTCTCGGCGTAACCAGGCTCGAGCCAGTGATGGCAGGAAATACACAACGAATCGAGATTCGGCAAGGCGCAGACGACACGATGCAGGAAAGATTGCTCGGCTTACTTGGTAGAGTGTCAAATCAGGCTCAACGTAACACAAATGCATCATCTCAGCCGCGATTCGTACAGGGCGCATTTGGTCGGAAGAAAAGTGCCGATAAAGCAGCAGAGTCGTCCTTAGAGCCAGCAATCGAATCATCAAACCAGGGTGCACACGGCTCTACAACAGAAAGCAAAGATGCCCAAGACCCGCCTGCTCTTCCCAAACGTAGGGAAAATTCCAACAAAGCGGCTTCACTCTCCATGTCCAAGGATAGAGAACCCACAAAGTCTGCTCCGGCGGTAGGTGAGAAGGACGCCCATATTGATTCCGAGGAGAATACTGCTACAGCTCCCGAATGCTCTTGGATGAAAGGCTTCATTTTCGATAGCGAGACTCTCAAGGTATCCTCACTGCAACAACAGTGCTTAGCGAAAGACGCGAGCTGGTTGAAGCCTCAGCCCGGTTGCCCGCCTTTCCAGGACGGAAATATGCCGCAGTCAATCCTCCAAACACTTCATAGGATTGCAGATGAGCGAGCGAGCATTCAAGATGACGGAAACAGCAACGCCGAATCTGACATTGACCCTTCACCTGATAGTGTACCGGTAGGAACCAACCTCTCTGCAGAATCGGTACCCCAGACCACTCAGGATGATGATGACTCGAGTGCCGAGATTTCTTCCTGGTCACAAAGTCCAGAGCAACCGCCGAAGCCGGCGAACCGTCACCTGGACCTGCCTCCAGATTCCAGTGCTGATAGCCAGATGCCAGGCATGGAGTCGCCCTCTAAGACACAGTCTAGTCCATTGAATAAACGATCACGACATCCTGAAGTTATTGATATCTCTGATGACAAGTCCACTCAGCCCCAGTCTTCGCCGCCAGTTGCTCAGAATCCCGCGGACTCTGACGACGACATGGAAATGGAGGAATCTGTACCACAAGCATTAGGTGATGACATTGCAGAGAATGATAGCCCGTCGAATAGTATTCCCGACGTTCTCAGTCCTAAACCAAACCGATCGCAATCTATCGTTCAGGTTAGGGAAACACCATATGGCAAAGGTAAAACGGCGCAGCTTTTGCAACACGCCCCAACTAGTAAACCCATTTCAACGCAAGCGCAAAACTCCAGCGGTGAGAGTAAAGATACGTCTTCCACCTCCATCATCCAGAGTACTTACGACATGCCCGACGCTGCAAGCTCTGTTGAGATCGTGCCAAGTCGCACGGATAAGGCGAAAACCCCGCTAAAACAACAAGCCAGAGACCCACAAGAGCGAGAGGAGATGCATGGTCGAGTGGCTAAACATGCGATTAATCGTAGCCCTCGAGATGTGCAGATGCATGATGGGGCTCTGGTTACGGAAGCGACAGCTAGTATGGCTGGTATTGAAGGGAACCGCCGAATTTCAGAAGACTTGCTTGTCAAAGAGGAATCCACCTCCATTCAAAATATGACCTTAGAGTCTGTGAAATCGCCACAAAAGGAACCCCATTCTGAACTCCCATTAAACACACCTCAGCCCACATCAGGATCAACCAAACGTAAGCTCCAAGTGTCACCAGCAAAGAGTAATCGAAGACATACAAAGCGAAGGGGGATCAAGATCGTCGGCTTTGGAGACAACTCGCCTGTTACAGTTGATCCAGTTACCATGTTGCATGATGAGCGTGAAGAGTTCCTCCGCAGATTTCGAGAAAATAGAAATTCGAGCACAGGTTTCGAGAGTCGGTCTGAAACTACAAGAACTATTGCGGCGGAACATGGCGCCGATGCTATGGATCTGGATAACGCGGATAGACCCTACAACGGAATGAGATCTATTAGTAGATCACCCCGACACCAGAGCCTGTATGCCGACCCAAGTCCCGTGCCTGTACATCGGACTGGGTCTACTCAGTCACAGCGGTTCTATGAAGAAGCTCAGTCGAGAGAAGAAGTGCAGATCTCACCAGCGAACAAGTACCCGACTCAGAGCAAACAGCCTCGAGGCGCTTCTATTCTATCTGACCAATACAGCCATGTGACAGTCTTTGACTCCTTCAAAGCTGCATATCCCGAATACAAGGGCGATACAAAGCACTTCCACAACCAATGCAAGCAAATCTACATATTAGATTTGGAAGACAAGATGGTGCCAAAATGGCAATGGGACGACTTCATCATCCGCAACAGAACAGACTACCGCGACTACGCCATGGATTGTCTCGACCGAGGAGAAAACGCCGAACCCTACCACCGTTTCTACAAAGACTGCATCCGCGACACTCTATACCGCAAAGGCATCGTCGAAGGCAGAATGACACTGGAGAAAGCGTTTGAAGAAGCCGGCATCACACTCGAAGATTTAGACACCCTAACCAGCCCACCAAGAAAACAATTACCAACACGAAAATCACTTCCCAGCTCTTTCAGCCAGATCAGAAAACCTCGTCAGGATCATATTACTAGTTCGCACGCTCGACCCCGTCAATCCCTCCCATCAAGCTCCCACGCGCACCCCTCTGCATCAAAACATGCCCGCCCACAAGCACAAACAAGGCTTGCTCGTGAAATCAGTCCTCCCAATCGACCAGAAGCCTCTGAATCTACTGGTGACCCCTACCGCGACTACATTCACGGTCTCCAACGTATGACTTCTTGGACCGGTAGTAATAAGGTGAGTCTTTTTCTCAAACCCTCCTTTTGCTCTTATCCTATCCTTCCCTCTTTCCTATTCCTATCAAAAAAATCACCATCCTCGCCCCCTATTTCTGTCACCCAAGCCCATACCAATCGAGAAAATAGGACTGAAAAATGACGTTTTTTTTTGTTTGGGCACACCAGGTCAATCCGAATAAATCTTGGCCTAGGAATCTAGACTGCAGACCGAGTATCGAGCACGCGCCGAAACGCAAGGTGGATGTTTTGTTGTGGAGTGATGTTTTGAGTAAGGAAAAGTGATAAAGTTGCATTTGTCGATTGTAGATATTTGCATGTGAAGAAGTTCTTTGGGTATTTTTTTTTCTCTGCTTTGGAATGGATCTGGGAGAGTTGAGAAAGAGAGAGGGCGTGCGTAGGATACCCCGAACAGCACTTTTTTTTATTCAACTTGTTGAAAGAGAGAGAATGAAAGTTGATAGAAAAAAAAAAGAACACTGATATATGTATGTACTTGTGTTACACGAAAACCCATGAAACCCGCAGTCATCTCATTTCCTCCATCCCTCATAAGCTCCCCACCTAGTCCAAAAAAAACGCCAATTATCCCTTTCCATTCCCTTAGCTATACATATGAAAAAAAAACGCCCACACCACACTCCCACCTCTATAACCCCCCAATCCCCAAGCCCAACCTCTGATCCGACTTGCGCGCCTCCTTCCACTTCCTCACACCCTGCACGACGGTAACCGCTATGGTAACAACAAGCAAAATGGCGTTAAACGCCGCCATCATATAAAATGGGGATCCAGGGCCCGTACTATCGAACAACGCACCCCCGGCTTTCGTAAGGAGTAAAATGCCAAAGCCACCAAGGAGACTATATGTTCCTGCAATGGATCCTTTGATGTGGTTATGTGAGGAAGATTGCGGTGCGATGCCTGCCACCGAGGCCCTGCGAGAATGCTCAGGGAGCAAAGAGGCAGTTTCGTCTACAGGAGTGATTGGTCGGCTATGCGGCGGGGTAGCGCCGGCAGAAGGGTGATTCGTAGTTCCATGCATACTAGCAGTTCGAGACGGCGAGCGCAGGTGTGACGAAGAAGAAGGGGCCTCATCATTGTTGATGCCGCGGCCAAGGAGAGCAAGCGAACAGACTATTGCGCCGATTTGGCTGATGCCGAGCAAGGCTACGATGAAGAAGATGGCGCCGGTGCCGTCGCTGCTCTTGTAGTCTGGGCTTGTAAGTGAGCCGAAGGCGGAGTAGCCTGCTATACCCGCCACGGCTGAGACTATGAGTGGGATGTTGTAGCGTGGGAAGCGGCCGCAGAGGAAGCCGAAGATGGGGGCGGAGAGGAGGGCGATGAGTTGGCTTATTCCTGTTAGCATGGCGGCGAGTTTGTAGGCTTCTGGGCATGCGACTTTGATGTCAGAAGGGATGTTGGAGTCGACTTTGCAGCGGCCGGTTGCGAGGAAGTAGTGGTTTGTGAAGAGGGGGATGAAGAGGGAGATAGCGACAGAGGAGGCGCGCGCAACGAAGCCTCCTACGTAGCCGAGTCCGATGTTGGGGGAGGTGAAGCCGAGACGGACGCTTTCGAAGAAGAGACGGGGGTATGATAGTACGACGTCGCGTGTGAGGTGGGAGTCGACATCTTTGTAGTCGCCCATGTGGGTGAGGCGTTTCCAGCCTTTTCCTTCTTCACCGGGAAGTTCGCGCAGGCCGAAGAAGCAGCCCAGGGCTACGAGCAGTGCGATTGCGCCAACGACATAGAAAGAATCTGCGACTGCTTGGGCGGGTCCCTCGCCGGCATTTTGGAACTTCGTTGGTAATGGAAGAAACACGAGGAGCGCAACCAATGCGCCACATCCTGTGAATGTGCCGACCAAGCCAGCGATTTGCGATGTAGATGCGCTGGTATCTCTATTCGCTGGCTGCGACTGCGTATAGTCCTCTGGAGAGCTTGACCGGAAGCGCGCAGGCGTAATAGTAAGTTCAGACGATATCGAGGCAACCGTCGCATGCGTTCTACCACGGTCTAGGTTTGGTGACCGCGGATCGGGTTTAACATCTCTGACGATAGTCATAGTAGGCAAGATCGCAGTAACCATAGTCGCGCTATACGAACATCAGCCTACATCCACCCGTTGACATTGCCAAACTCACGTCGCAGTCCCACCCAGACTAAACAGAATTCTCGCAAGCAGCAACTCGGGATACACATTCTTGGCCTGCACAAGCACCCAGAGCGCAACACCAACAATGCTATACCCGAGTACCGCAACGCTCCTCACGCCCACTCTGTCGCTCAGCAAGCCCCACGCTGGACATGCCACCAGCGCAACCAGCTCGTCTGCAAAGCCCAGCGTACCGACCGCATCGCCAACATTATGCGACTGGCCAATGCGCTGGGTAATAACAAAGGATATGGAACTGTTCAGGAAGACGAGGAAGCTGATGCTGAAGAGCGCGACGCCGAAGAGATAGGATGCGATTTGGGTTCGCGTGGCTGTGAACTGGAGACCAAACATGATTGGGCGATTTACCGCTCGCGAAGAGCTGGTTGGACTATCGTAGGCGCATTGAGGTGTGTCGTTCGCGTCGGGCGTGGTGAGATTATGTCGTCGCGCTGCCGGTCCTCGGTCCGATGCGGTCATGGCAAATAGCTGACGACATGTGGCTGGCGCGAGGCTGGTGCACATCACGTGAGTCAAGGCATGGCTTCGACATAGTGCTCATCGACGCTTATGAGGGAAAATGCAGATATCACATAGTAAATTCTGTGCTAGGTATTATGATAGAAAAAAATATTTGTGTGAATGAACAATCTCCAAGAGTGATCCCAAGTCAACCCAAACGCCAAATCCACCCTAGCAAGTCGCACAACGAGAGCTTACTGGATGCGATGACCATCATACACGGAGGCTTTTTGTTGGAGTATAAATACGCTTGATAAATGCTGCAGGGTAAGTACTAGTACCCCAAAGAGTTGCAAAGCACCGCCAATCATGCAAAAGACGCTCTATACCTTGCTCCAACCGACAGGCTGGCCACGTCCCTGGTCTGCTCCCCAGTACTGCTTACTGTCAGGGAAGTCACCGTTCTCAACTCCTTCTCTAAACATATCGCGGGCTTTCTTCACTCGCTCAACGTTGCGGGGCTTGAGGTCGAATTTGAAAGGGATTGGCTTTGCAATCAGCAAGATGGAGAAGTCGAGTGTAGGATCTTCTGGCTTCTTCGTAATGTCACCCCATTCCATGGGTTTGTAAGTGGGGTTGATAGATTTGGACTTCTTTGGTGCCGCATCACTGGCAGATTCAGATCCAGGATATGTGAATTTGGCAAGGATTTTCTCCTCCATGGTAGCCTCTTTGTTGTTGATTCCAGCGTTTAGTTCTTCGTTTGATATGGAGGCCTTCTCGTTCAAGCCATACACTTGCTCTTTCTTGGTCTCACCCGCAGAGGCTGGAACAGCGGAGTCTTCTGAGCATTTCTTGATGTCAAACAACCATGCAACCGAGCCGATGCCGATGAGCATGTCCTCGTCAGCCACTGTCTGGCCAGTGCATGTTCGTCTCCCGTAGCCAAATTGTGTTGAGTTAATGATAGTAGGGTACTGTGTCAAAGGTTCCTGGTAGGTCGGATACTCCGGCTTCACCCATCGAAGAGGGTTGAAGACCTCAGGGTCTGGATATAGGTCAGGTTCGCGGGAAATGGCCCTGTGGTATTGTTAGAGCAATTCAGGTTTGATAAACGAGTGGAGAATCACCATTCTAGAGGATGTATAGTACTGCCTTTGGGAATATGGTAACCATTATACTCGTCATCCTGAGTCAGGTAGTGGGGGATACCGGTAGGGACAGGTGGGCGCCAGCGCAGGCATTCGCGGATGACAGCCCGAAGAAAAGGAAGGTTGGGTCGGTCTTCGGAGCGGGGTGGTCGGTCACCACAGACGCGGTCAAGTTCCTCGTGTAGCATAGGCAGATATTGTGGGTAATGGACCATTGCCAAACAGAACGTCTGCATAGGAGCAGCAATAGTGAGAGCTCCTGCGATTCCGTGCATGCCGACAGCATACGCACCCTCTGTATCAGATTTGAAGCCCCACTTGCTGCGAGTATCTAGGAATGTCTTCATCCAAGATGGTGCTGCTTGTCCTGACTTAAGATCCTCGACAACCTGTGCCTGCATGGTCTGGAACCATGTGCGCTCGGTGAGTGCACGTCGTCTTTCCCATGCCTTGGGCGGTGAGAGCCAATCAGGTAGTGCCATCAAGAAGGGAAGTTTGTTGCTCAGAGATCCTGTGGGAGAGACGCCGATAAGAAGCTCACGTGCGCGTTGTTTCAGCTCGTCACTGCCTTCGCTGTGGCCCCAAGCAAGTCGACAGGTGACACGAGAGATGTAAGATTCCATAATGTGGTTGTATTGATCGGGTTCATCCAGCAGCTCGGCCATCATACGCTTCGATTCGAGCTCGGGGTATCGGTGGAAGGATGCCTTTTCCGACTCGCGCATAATGATGTTCGCAAACTTTCTTTGGCGTGTATGGCCGTCTGCAAAAGGTCAGGACAGTACTACGATAGCTTTCAAGTGTTCATTTACCATTTCTGCTAAGCAACGGAAGATATTGCGCACTCGAACGGTTGTCGTCTATCAAAGATGGGATGTGTGGCCTGTCAGAGTAGATGGCTGCCTTTTTGGACAACAAGTCTTTTGCAATCTGATCCGTCGATACCCAGACGTGGTTGTGCCCGGCTAGATTGCATTGGTAGATTGGACCATACTGCTTGCCCCAGTCGGAAAACTTGATGTATCCATTTTTGTCTGGGACGTCAGGTACAGAGCCGATGATTGGATAGCCTAGTCAACACGAGTTAGCCTGGGCATGTACTGCTTCACCATATGAAAGAAGAGCTCAGTGATGATCCAGGAATGGGTTCTGTGTACGAAGTCATTGTCTTACCCTTTGGACCCGGCAGTGGCTTGAGGCCTGTAGGTATTCTATTACGGCGAGATGAGTCCCAAAATTTGTACAGTGCATATGCACTCAGCGAAGCAAGCGCTAATAGGAGGGTATGGAATCCCATGCTGGCAAGCTGTATGCGAACAAAAGGGTACGCTGCCAGGTGGGAGGACTACCTGAATATGAGGTCACAAAAGACGTCCGGGCTTATACAGGGAATGTGGGTGCATGGGGTACTACATATAGAATCGGCGGAACATGTAGTGACCTTTCCACAGCAGAGAACAGTCAGCTTGCTGGCGTCAATCTTCCCTGACGGGGCAGGGAGTTTCAAAATCAAGATGCCCCTGCACAGCCGCAGGGTGCTGCGTGTCAGAGCCGAGACGGTGCATCGGGGCCTTGGACGTGCTCAAGGGCTTTGATTGCAACCGGTGCCTCCGCTTGTTCGACGACCTCACTGGTGTGCAAAGACGGGCGGTTTCCTGGCTGGGCTGAATCGTGGACATGCATCTCTGGCGTGGTACTGGCCAGAAAGCCTCTTGGTCCCCATGCAGTTAGACGTTCAAGAAGCAAGCTGATAAAGAATCGCCGCAGGAAAGCGCCACAGCGATCACTGATGTTGTTGTGCTTCACACTTGCAGTATCGCCGGTGCTGGGCGCGCGAACCGATGCGCTACCATGGACACGAGAGGACGGCGGGGTAGCCGAAAACGATTGGAAGGGGATCAACGCAAGTCCGAGGTAATTTACGAACCCTCGATAATTCCTATCGGAGTCGTCGTACATCATCAGCACTGGGGAATTGCGTGCATGGGCAGCACCATGAACATCGACCTGCATCTGCCTCACCGTCCAAGAACCGGCACTGTGCTGCAGGTCGGTGCATGCTGATTTCAGAGGCGTGCCCATGCTCCCAGCCCAGGAGTGCCAGAGCTTCAAAAGGACGAATGTTGCGGGTAGTAGTTGCAGTCGCACATCAAAAAGATGGTCGATGCTGGTGGTGTGTGGTTGGCGTGTGGAGTGCAAGGGGCTAATCTATTCTAGGCATGACTGCCACAAAGGCGCAGTGATCGGCCGGCAGGCGTAACGCCGATGGCCCGCTTAGTAGACGTCCATCCCTGCCTGCATCGCCTACTCCCATCATAGGGCCCCCAGTTGACTGAGGAGAGCCGACGTCGCATGTCCGACGCTTGTATGCCCATTCAACATTATTATCGCCGTCCCTCAGCCTTTCTTCGAAATATGGAGAGTCGACACGTATCTGCTGTGGCGTCATCCCACCCAGCTCCGGACCCTGACCCTGCTGCAGCCAAATCACCCATCTGCAGCGAAACAAGCCCTTGGCCGCTTCTCTATCGGCAACTATCTACCCTACCACGCCGACATCAATTCTGACGGACATGGGGACCCCCCGAGTCATCATATCTGCCACTCCCAGCCGTGAAACTGTACTTGTTACTTTTCCTGTGTTGCCTTGTTTCCTCTGGTAATGACCCAGGCGGCCCATTTCCCCAGCCAGAAAAAAAACACGACTTTCCCGTCAGTGGCATCCATTGTGGGTCAGCTGGTGGATTGTTGATCCTCTGCCATAATCAACATGAAGCCCCCGTATCCGATCAGCTGCTTATTGCTTTGCATCATTTACGCAATAGCGGCCTTCACTGTGTATATTAGCTGTTCGGCTGAAGGCACCTCGGGGCATGGGCAACTCCGTTTGGCCGTCATCGAGCGAGGACACCAATACATCGCAATCACATAAAAAGTAAGGCCGGGATGACCTGCCACTTGCGTCACCGTGCTCAAGTCAAACCTACTGTTCGACTTCAGCTGACGACACGGGAGCTAATAGACACCTTTTCCAAATTTATGCCTCAAATTTAGAGATTACTAGGCTGTGTAGGCTTAATAAGGTATTTGGGCTCAACAGCACGGCTCAAGAACGTTATCGCACGGATAAGACAGGCATGAATTGAGGCTAAAGCAGAAAGACTGCGCGTTGACGGATAAACTGTGTCTACGGTTCTCATTTACCAGAATCTTGTTATCGATTATTTGTTGAACGGGATCGACCCAAGGGTACTCTAATGCGTATACAGGATGCACTGGTTGCACAGAGCCTATCTAGAATTAGGCTCATTTACTACCTGGAGCCCTAAAATAACGTTTCTGGGACGTCTTCCCGAAGCCCTAGTTCTGAATGAGGCGACGAACCTGATTAGCCGTTTTGTTCAACAGGAAGCGTGTAGTAGGGTACTCTACGACGAAAATAGTCACATGTGTAGTAAGACTGATGCAGGCGTTTGGTCTTTCATCTTGAACCATCTTACTTACACAGGATCTCGCTATTTCGGGATACTTCCTGGAGCCTCTAAGAAATTTCTATTCTTGTGGCGATTTCCGATGGTCCGTCCTTCTGTTGTGCGACTGCATCCACTCTGACTTTATCTAGGCTGTGACACTGCATCTTAGGCCAGGCCCATTTCTGATTTTCGGCATGGAGTAGTGGACCGCCTGGGCGCGCTCATCGACCTACCAGTCTCACCAGGAGGCCACAACCGCATCGCCCCCAACTCGATGACTTAGATTATAGCGCAACAATTGAAGCATATGCGCAACGATGCTATCCTGAGCTCAGATAGGTTGCAGTCGGAATAGGCTGAATAGTCGGCGCTGAAGCGCTCGCTGGTCTTTGTAGTAGTACATCTTGCGCAGCGCTCCAATTATTGACTTGAAAAGTCAAGAAAGTGCACTGCCCATCCTTGCATACTTATCACGCTGTGTGAGCAAGTATGCACTCTCGATGTGGGTATTTGTTTTCGGGATCTACCGGCATGAGTATCTAGTGTCTCTCGTAGGGCTTCAAGGATGCGAAGATTTGCTAGGATCTATTTACGGGACGATCCAATGAACAGGGGCACAGTGGGCTCATAACCTAGACGAAGACACTCAACCATATCGCAGATTCATCACTGATATCGAACACTAATATTTTGTGAAGGGTCGACTCTCAACATGGTGATGGAAATGTGGGCGTCAGCGTCAAGCATCCTTCGTGTGCGTACTAGAGACACAAACGGGTGAAAGCGGGGCCAGACCTAGACCCCACTGATGGCGTTGATGCTCGTCACCGCCTAGGCTTCACGAATTCACACACCAGGTACTCAAAACCAGCAAATTTGCGAGATCGGGCACCCCAATCTGCATGTTTTTGAAATGCGCTGCTGAGCGCGTCTTCTGACAATACCTACTCCAATGTTGAATGTCGCCGTGTCCCCCGAAACAGCGCTCGGCGACGCATATCGTCCACTTTCTGTATGTTTTCAACATTGACTCGAGCCTAGCCCACATACCGCATGTACACTATCCCCACATCCTTCCCATATCCAAAGCTTTTGGTCCGAGTCGCCGATACCTGGAACCCTGCTAATCCGCCTTGAAGCTCCAATCACTCCCAAGTGAACTCCTCCAGCTCATTCTTGCCTACCTCGATACGCCCACGCTCAGGGACGTTGCCCTTGTCTCTCAAACGCTCCACCAACATGCGACCGATATCCTGTGGCAGAATATATGTCTGTCCGACCAGTGGACGCTACACAAAAAGGAACAGACCGACCAAATCTGGTGTGACAGAGGGCGCGGAGAACCCGACGACCATGATGACACACCAATTATCCAGAAGTTGTATATACTGGCAACGTAAGTAAGATCGGAGGAACACGACTAGTCCGCTGACACTTGTAGCAATCCTGCCATCGCATCCAAAGTCCAAGTTGTTACCCATCGCTGCTATCTGCCTACCCCGAACATCTTCAGCGAACTTCCGCGAATGCGATTTGACGCCGACAACCTCTCTCAGGACGAACGACTACATATCCTCCTCAAACTAGCCTTACGAAACTTGGTCAACGTACATACCCTACGAATAATATACGGGCATTGGAAGCTCACAAATGCGCTCGTTGCAGGCTTTCTTGACGAAAATCGTCCACGCAATGTACCGCTTCGCAAGCTCTGGCTAGAATGTTGTTGTTTTGAAAAAGACGCGCTGTACTGGCTTCTACCACACAAGACAACTGGTCTGGAAAGCATCCGGCTACGTAGGCTTGGAAACGAAATGTTTGATTCGACACAAAGGCAACGCTTGAAGTTAATGGAATTCAAACTCTCAAGAGGTGGCCAACGAGATTTTCCAATTCACAACGGGGCTGGCGGGTTCACTAGAACTACGGTCTATCTCACCGAAGAAGGACTGCCTACTCGAGGAATTCAGCCATCAACAGAAGATTTCATCAGAAAGGGAAAGGCTTTCGATGCAGTCATGTGGGAAGAGCTTCCGGAAATTAGAGAATACGTCGATGCAAATCCAGTGGAATTTGCACCTACAACATTTGGCCCGATTGCGCCTGATGTGAGACCTCCCTTAGAGTGGCTGATCGCATGTTCTGCATCTACTCTCACAAGTCTGAATTTGGACTGGGTACATTGGCGCCGTCGAGAAGAAAGCTCCAGCTATCCTGTCAATTCTGGGCATTTTCTGTATGCGCTTAGCAAGATGCGATTTCCACAACTCCGCGCGTTCCAAGTCCGGAATGCAGTTTTACCACTCACAAAGCTTCCCGATAACATCTACCTTCTGGAGGACACCTTTCTTGACTTCCTCGAGGCACACCCCAAGATCCTGTGTCTTGGTTGGCCAATAGACAAGGTCTATGGCCATACCAAGCCATCTGTTGATGTCCAGGCTCGATCGCAGAGGCTAGTTGCACACATGGCTACAATGCTGACGGATCTCCGGATGGACGCACAACATGTGGGACACTGCGAGCCAGTGACAGACGAATCTGGGACAATTGAAGGAGCCCAAGAGCGGACGCGTCGAAGAAGGTTCATCGCAGAGTTTGCTCCGCACATGCGCAAAGTAAAGCAGATCAAGATAGAAGGCGGGATCCCACGAGACGAGAAGCGCGAGTTGATCCGAGCCCTCCACTGGTGTCTGCTCAAAAAGATTGTTATGATAGGCGGATCATTTCCCGCAGGAAACACATGGGGTGCAAGAGGCTACTCGCTCAAAGCCCTCGACCCAGGCCAAGACGGCTCCGACGTCTTCTACGCTCTTGAGAACGAAGATCTAGACGGCATGCTCGCCGCCTATCGCCGCGGCTTCCATAGACCCCTAGACTTCACCTTTGAGCCCAACTACGGCTGGCCACCACAAGCCCCTCTCCTCCACACCATAGCCCTGCACCACGCTTCCACCATTGAAGAACTCAAAATCTGCGGCTACAACGGCTGCCCCATCCTCTCCCACCCAACCCCCATCGCCAACCCCCTCCTCACCGGCCTCCGTTCCTTCGACAACCTCAAACAACTCGTCCTTTCTTTCTGGCTCCTCACCTGGCACGAAGATTCCTACCGCGACGCGGAAATCATTCAGTCGTGGCTCGACACCCGGTCTCCATCTTCCACCGCACTCACAGTCGTCACGCCCCCAGCGTCACCTACTACAGATCAGCCCGTCGACCCAGGCCACTTCCCAAACTTCGGCTACCACCGTGCTGCGCCGCGTCCCCAGGAGTTTAATCGCTGGGCCGTGGCGCTCAAGACAAAGTTCTCGCCCTCGGCGCTGGCGTATCGTGTTGCGAGAGATATAGGACCGTATTTGAGTCCATTGGCTAAAGAGAGGAAGGGCGGTGTTAGAGTTAGAGCGAGTTTCTGTCTAGGGGCGCATGAGGAAAGGAGAAGTGCAAGTGATATTTTTGATTTGGACATTAGGGTTGGCGTTGGGGATCAGGTGCTCGAGTTTGTGGGGCCGAGAGAGGAAGGTGAGACGGGGAGGTGGTGGAAGAAACTTGAGGAACGGCGGTGGTTTTGATGTGTGCTAGGTGAGAGTACATGTGCATTGTTGTTGTTCAAATTTCTGGCTGTTGTCTGTTAGTGGCATGTTCTGATTAGTACATGCTATGCGCATCATATAGCTGTTTCCGAGACAGTCTGATTTAAGTCTGCGAGATGGGTAAATAGGTCAGGGTTGGCGGTCAAAAGCGGCGTTTTTGTATATTTCCAATCACTCAACAAACGACATGGCGTCAGCAGGTTCTGGCACTGCAGTTGGCTTGATTCATGCTTTCATTTCAAGACTTCATTCCGAGAGAACATGATGAAAATTTTCCGTAGTTGTGCCTCCAGAGCTATACGCTCAAACGGTCATGGCCATCCTCATTCGTCATGTAGGATGGACAAGCAACCGGGAGAGGGATGACAGAACGCCCCATGCCGAGCAATACCATTTGCTTGTAGAAGAACCCCGCTTTACGATCATGCACCCGTTCCGAATGGCCTTCCATCGCGCCTCTACTCCTCCGCACTTGACCCGCTCATAGTGTCGATTCGTTTACGAGGAGTTGACGGTGGGGCCCTTGGCGCCCTTGGGGGTACCGGTTTGGAATCCGTTGCTGAACTTGCGGTTGACGGTCTTGAGGTATCGCATGCGGCCGGTACCGGTGGTCTTCCTTCGCTTGGCCTTCTCGCCCCAGTTGACTGTCCTGTGTTAATTGCTTGTCTGGTTCGGTGTGTGCGCGCGTTTGCACTCTAGGTAAACGTACACTTGCGGGTCTTAGCAGCAGGGTAGCCGCATGAGGCGCAGGTGTGCTTCTGGATGTGAAGGGATCGGCGACCTGTAGATTTCCCGTCAGTCCCTGTGGCCGATGTCTTTCCTCTCTCTCAACAGCTCCAATCCAAGCAACTGTATGTCCAGTGCTATCGTCCAGGGAGGAATTACGTACCGCAACGCCTGCAGAGCGTGTGCGTCTTGTTGTGGCGCTTTCCGAAACTGGAGGTACCCTTCGCTATATCATAGTCAGTCTCCAAGCTTGAGGTCGAACGGGCATGTGGGAGCGCAGCGTACTCATTTTGGCTGGGGACTGTTGAAAATATTTGTCAGTAATTGGGCAGTAGCAACAAATTGGCAGAAGAACATACCTTGTGACGCTGTTGTTAGTATCGGAGGGTGGTGTTGTCGCGAATTGTCGTGCGCTTTGGAGAAGTCTCGGGTAGCGAATTTCGAACATTGTGTGAGACTAGTCAATTTTGGCTTAGCGCGATTCACGCCAGAGCGCAACCAGCGAACAGCCTAAGGACTCACGTCAACATCATCACGCAACGGCCATCGACATTGAAAAAATACCAACAATTTTCGTTGCATCGCGCTCAAATCACCCACAGCTGCTAAATTCATGTATGGTCGAACTCTGTTCCAGCCAAGGCGGCACCACTCGCACCTACTTTGGGAAGATGAGAGGATAGCATACATGCTGATGACATCCTCCACATAATGTGCACAGATCGAATCAATTAATCGAGCATCACAGTAGTGCTGGCTTGAGTGTTGATGCTAGAGTACCAAGCATATTTTGCAAGGTTGAGGCTGTGGAGAGTACTAATCTACAACCACTAGTCTACACTTGCCGTACTACATCAAGGACCCTGTCTCAGCTCTACTTTTCGAACATGCCATCTTTGACTCGTATTGGGCATATTGGACAGATGATCTCGCTTGGACTAGCAATCTGTAGACTCTTGGACTGACCTGCAAGACGACATGGCAAACAGACGCACGTGGGTAGACTTGATTGGATCAGGGCTTCATTCACGATGTGAAGAGCTGAATAGGAAATTATGAAACGCATACCAAGAAGGCAGACTTGTGTTGCGCCTTGGACGCGTGGACTATCATCTGCGGAAGCCAGATGGGAATCGCCCCAAGACCCCCACACGGGATTCCAGGCTACCCAATCCACCTTCGACTTCAGGAGGACTCGCGACAATCCTTGCACGTGTCTTGTCCGCAGGGTGATGCATGAATAGCATTTGCTCACAAGACCCTTGAGATTCGGTGTTACTGGTTGATGATATCTGATCCAGATCGCTGTCTGTACGCGGCTCAGTACTAGGTATGTGACATTTGTGCACAAAAACCATACTATCTCAACGTCTGCAAGACCCGCAGACGTGAGGCGGCCACCAATATGCTCCTTCAACCAAGCAGTCAAGCACAAGCCAGGACGGCTGGAGAGCACGGCAGATCGTGACTCAGCACACCGGAAGCTGCTTACTCCCACGTGAAAGGCTTGAATTTCGGTGCCCATTCCGCCCCAAGGGCTTACGCACTTGTCATCCCAGGATGAAAACCACCACAACATCCCAATACAATGGTTTGTGGCACCGCGGATATGTCACGCCATCCCACGGGCACATAACTCAATTGCCCCCCTCAAACAGTACACGGGCTGAACGAGACACGAGGCGTGCCGTCATGTCAAGACTGGCATGGGTGTCGTTCTGAAGGGTTGCGTGTGCAGCCAATCAGGCGCCAAAACGTGAGCTCGTGCTTGTCCCTGTGGTGCAACTCCGAAATGCCTCCCACCCAGCATTCACAGCTAAGCTCTATCGCCCGGCTTCTACTGTCATTCTGGCTTGGCCCCCTCGGTCTTCTCTACCAATTGGTGTCCAGCAGGATGGTATTTTGGACGTCTGGTCCAACCTGGTCTCGCCTCCTCGGCATGGACCTTGCGTTCGTAATGCCAAATCGTCCCTGCAGTGGCATGTTGGAGCATGCTATATTGACTCGCTTGCGATTCCATGGGACATCTGATCGCTGAATACCACCGGCTTACTTCCATATACTGCGAGGCAGCCAACCTGATCTATTCTTTGTCGTCGCGTCCAATCTTATGAGTGCTCTTTGGTTTTGAAGGTCAATTTTCTTCCAGAGCACTCACCTTGACTGCCAGTCATGCCGTCTTTCGGACGTACTGGAAATGCGGCGTACCGAGATGTCCCTGGCGTCTATGTGAGTACTGATCTACACAACCTGATACCACGGCCTTACTAATGGGGCTACCAGACTCACATTGCAGACCCTAATGAGCGCCGGCGCATGGCCCTCGCTGAGGTGGATAAAGCACCCTTCGGATGGTATCATGTGCGCCTAGCTGTGGTCACTGGCATAGGCTTCTTCACAGATGCTTACAGCGTACGTCTAACAATGAACCCGACCATACGGACATGGGGCTAACGACTATCTCCAGTTGTTCGCAATCAATCTCACAGTCATATTGCTAGGCATTGTGTATTGGCAAGATGCAGACAACCGTGGTGTCATGCCTCACAATGCCGATACAGCCATCAAAGTTGCCACATCCGCCGGCGCAATCTTTGGACAGTGCGTCTTTGGATACTTGGGCGATTATCTTGGACGAAAAAGAATGTACGGTGTCGAGCTCATGATCATCATCGCAACGACCCTTGCGCAATCGCTTTGTGGAGAATCTGCTACCCTGTCAATTGTCGGTGTTCTTATCTTCTATCGCGTAATCATGGGAATTGGTGTGGGCGGTGACTGTAAGTGTGATTTCCAGTCTGTTTTACAGCTCTAGAATTTCTGGTTGGAATCAGCTATGTAAGTTCGTAGAGACGCTAACAATCGCTCTAGATCCACTCAGCGCTGTCATTACAGCTGAATTCGCCAGTACACGCTACCGAGGAGGCATCATAGCCGCCGTCTTTGCAATGCAAGGCCTCGGGCAGTTGGCTTCGGCACTGGTAACACTCATAGTGGTTGTGATTTACAAAGACCATCTAGTCGTAGCAACAGGGGTTGGCGAATGCGTAGGAGAATGTGCAATGCACGTAGACAAGATGTGGCGCATCATCATTGCATTCGGCGGCATTCCCGGCTGGTTCGCATTATACTACCGACTGACAGTTCCCGAGACACCAAGATACACATTCGATGTGCTGTACGATGTCGAAAAGGCCTCCGTCGACGCGAGAAAGTACCGCTATGGCAAGCAAGGAAACGAAGTCGATCCCGTAACCCAGGCCCAGGCACGCAGCGAAATGGCCAAGTACAAGACCCCGCGACCTTCTTTGGGAGAACTATTCCGCTTCTTCTCACAAAAGCGTCAAGCTATCCGGATCTTTGGAACCTCAATGTCTTGGTTGTACGGCTCCCTCAGCCCCACCCCCATCCCAACACCTCACCAACTAACCACTCTCTAGTTTCCTCGATCTCGCATTTTACGGCCTAGGCTTCAGTTCCGCCTCTCTCATGGCCATTATGGGCTTTGAGCAAGGCGACAACCTCTACATGTACCTCCGCAACACCGCCACCGGCCAAATCGTGCTCATCTGCGCCGGCGCGCTCCCCGGCTACTGGCTCACCGTCTTCACCGTCGACAAACTTGGCCGCAAACCCATCCAAATCACCGGTTTCGCCATCTTAACAGTCATATTCTGCGTCCTGGGTTTTGCATGGCAACATCTTACAAAGAAGCACTTGCTAGCGCTCTACGTCCTCGCTCAGTTCTTCTTTAACTTTGGTCCAAACGCCACTACATTTATCACCCCCGCGGAAATCTTTCCGACACGAGTACGCAGTACGGCGCATGGATTCAGCGCGGGCATGGGAAAGCTAGGAGCGGTATTTGCGCAGATATTTTTTGCGCCCATGATTAAAAGGGGTGCCACGCATGATAACCCCACACCTTGGATCCACGGCGTCATGCAGATTTTCGCTCTCTTCATGTTCCTTGGTATGCTGACGAGCTTTTTTGTTCCTGAATCTAAACGTGCGAGGTTGGAGGAGCTGGCGGGCGAGAAGGATGATGTGTATGAGTTACAGGCGAGTTTGTGGCGGAGAGGCGGTGTTGCGGGGGCTACGGGCGTTGCCAGTGGAGGCGATGCGGAACACGCGCTGGGCAACTCGACAGTTGTGGTTGCGAGGGGGAGTGGAAGTATGTGGAGTACAGATAAGGGGTCTGAGAGTGGGGGGAGGGAAGGCGAGGGAGAGAAGGGGTGGTGGCGGCATAAGCATAGTGAAGGATATGGGTATGCTGTTTGAAGCCTCCTGTAAAATATGTATTATCCCCGAGTTTGAATTTTTTTACTTTTCTGATTCCCTATTCCTGCGCCTTTACCCATGTTTTCCATCATTTTGAACCCAGTATATGCAGATACCCAAATATGTAAGAAGTAGAAACCACGGAAACTTTTACCTCCCACAAAAAACCCACGTGACAAATCCCATTCACCATACCTGACCCTTATACTTTCCACCCTTTCTTCTGCTTCCTAACGGTCATAGCCCACAAAACAGCCAAAGTCACCGTTCCCAGTAAAAGGAAAATCCCACTCCACAACTGCACACCGATGAAGTCTGTCCGACCATTCTCCTTCTTAAGCAGCATACTCGCAATAGGGGGGCCAATAAGCGTAGCGACGCTGCTCGCACTCCACGACATACCGAGGCGGGTACCCAAGCGGGACATATCCGTCGTGATACTAGCGAACGCCGCCGCCGGTAAAGTGACGAGACCTGCCGAAAAGAAGCCTGTTGTGACGATCAGCAACTGAATTCTCTTCTTCCCAAAAAAGAAAACGAGGCAGAAAAGAAGAAGGGGAAAGAAAGCAGGGAAACATACCCCACAAAACACTAAAAGCCCTAAAACTCTTCTCATCCTCAATCGACAACCAGCTCAGGGCCAAAATCCCACTGCACGTCGAACACAGCGCCCACGTAAGTATAGGACCCATATACTGCGCCAGAAACCCGACAGCCAGTCTGCCAAAGAAACTGCCGGCGATAGCAATGACAAGCATGTACAAGGCAGCCTTCTCGTCCGTGCCGAGGCGCTCACGGGCATACGTAGGGATGTAAAAGTACGGGATGTTGTAGCCGAGGAAGGCGGTGAAGGAGGCGAGGGTGAACATGAGGAAGAGGCTATCGTGGAGGGCTGATTTATCGAAGAGGGCGCGGCGCTTGCGCGGTTTGTTGAGCCAGGCGGAGCCCGAGAGGAGGCAGGGGATGCAGAGGAGGGCTGTGACGAGGGCGACGAAGCCGAGGGAGCGGATGGCCCAGGCGAAGGAGACGCGGTGGACTAGGTTGTTGAACATTATTATGTAGATGATTGCTCCTTTTTTGGTGTAAACATGTCAGTTTGATTTTCTTCCTTCTTTCTCTCTGTTGTGTGTATGTGTGAGAGACTTCTGTGCGTTTTCGTTTTTTTTTTCGAAGGGACAAAATAAGAGTGGATTAGGGGGAAACCTTACCGACGGCAATCCCACTCATGACGATTCCCAGTGCAACGTTTCGCCTCTTGTCGAACCATACGCCTACCAGGGCTAAACTGGGGATGTACAGTAGGCCGGCGCCCAAGCCCATGCATATACCCTGGCTGAGGAAGACTTGCCAGTACTTGGTTGATAGACTCAGCATCATGACGCCGAATACGACGAGGAGGTTGCCGACGAAGAGCATGGAGCGGAAGTATCCCATGTCAAAGAGTGGGCCGGAGAGGACGCCGACGAGAATTAGGAGACAGGCTTGAGTTGTGCCGATCCATGATATGGAGGAGGCTGAGGAGGAGGAGAGAAGCGAAGTGCGGTAGTAGGATTGGAATGCGCCGTATGTTAAAGTGAAACCCCTGTAAAATAGATCATATTGGTAAGTATTCAAGTTCATGTTTGTGTATGATGTTTCGAAACATGTTGCTTGGCATATTTGGGGTAAGTCACGGGTGATGCTCGGGATGGAGACGGACGCACCAGATGTTCATGTAAATCAAGAAGCCGCCTAGGACTTTGAGCCAGGCGTGGAGTCCACCATCAGGAGCTGGTGGCAGACCGGATTCGGCAGTGAGTGTTGAGCGTGCATCTAATTGCGCTTCTTTGTCTGGTGTCATGCTAGTGCTTCCTGTTACGTCTTGTTCGTCATGTTGCTCGACTACCTCTTCGCTGTGCTGTTCAGATGAGGTACAGCTGTATTCGTCTTGCGAGACAGCCTTGTCATCGATGATGGGCTCCTTATTCCCGACTATCGAATGCGACGTCATCTGGATGTTTTCGCAGCCTTTCCTTCTCCTTTTCGCTTTTGCCTTCTACCTTGATGAAGCCTTTGAAATGGGATCTTTCCAGCAACTGCGGGGGTGTTTCGAGTTTGTCGAAGGAAATATCCCGACTCAAGTCATTCCAAGCTATAGCAGGCGACCTGGACTAGAGCCAATATTTAAACACAAACTCTCTCTTGATAAAACGAAGCCTGTGAGGACACCGGTGTACAGGAATGGAAATCGAGCTCGGAACAAAAAGAGAGAGAGAGTAGTCCGGCATGCGGAATAACATCATATGCGGAATAAACACACCATACGCGGAAATGGGTCCGTTGTATAAAGTGACCCACAAATGTTCTAGCGTATGCGTATGTGCTCGTCATCCTTGGGAATAGCCAAGCCTCTTCTTCTTTGGCTGCGTTGGCATGTCTGTGTGCGGGACGAACGGCAGCTGCCGAGGTCGGAGTAATGCAGTGACTGGATCCTACACGTGACATATAGCAGAGTAATGAAAGGCATTTGACAAGCTCCTTGTACAGGTCAGCAAACATCTATCATTGGTTCATTGATGTCAGCCGCCATTGCGTGTTACGGCACTACTATAGGCAACTATAAGGGCCGATTATTAGCAATTCAAGCTAAAGTTTGTGCCAATTGGAATGGGTAAAAGAGCTGCATACAAGTCCAGATCATTCCATCGCCGCACCAGCATGTAACAATAACTCCTTATCGCGACCCGGCAACATGGGCTGAGTCGGTGTCCCGAATGACCGGTGTATATCATTATTGAACGTTTGTGGATATCCGCTCGGTCTGAGCTAGGTTTGATCATTGATATAGCGGAAAGCATCCGGGTTTAAGTGTCAAACACCGTATGCTGTGAATGGAATCCCATTTACATCTTATGGCGTACTAGTGTTTTCTCATGATTGCTGATCGCTGCCTCTACAACTTAAAGAGAAGAGCTCCGAGCTTGGCGATATACAAGTAGTGAACCGCGAAGAGACAATGAAACGTCCGAGTAGAGAAATCAGCTTTCAATTGATATATCCGCCAAGTGTTTGAGAAATCGACAATCGCAGTTCGTCCGGCAGTCTGGAAAGTATAGCCCGCAAGAAATGTAACACAACCGCGCCGGTGCTGTCCAAGCTGCTTAGCTGGGTCCGTTCGCGGGATCGAAGTTCTGTCCAAGTTGCTCCTTGGGCGCTCCTGCACCAACTTAAGAAAACCATCACCACTGTATTTCGAAGCTCAAGCAGCTGGCTTTGCGAACTTGGCTTTCCTGGCCTCTGCTGCGGCCCGGTCCTTCTCACTCATCCAGTTGTTGCCCCCTCCACCGCTACTCTTATTCTCGCTACGACGATCATCCCGGCCATCCCTGTTCCGGTTATCCCGACGTCCTCCCCGGCCTCCAGTACGTCCAGATTCGCGGCGCTTGTTGCTAGCAGCATCATCGCCACCTTCGCGTCCACGCTTCTGGCGGCGCTCTGGAAGAGCCTCATCAAGACCCTTGGGTGGCCCAACCTCTCCAAATTTCTTAGCCCTTTCCAACTTCTTAAGCCCTTCATCATCTTCGAACTTTGTGCCGAACTTGAGGGCGCGCTTCTTGCGCTTCTCAATCTCTTCGTCAAGGTTCGTTGCGGCAAGGCCTCTTGAGTAGTCAGGAGCGGGCTCTTCCTTCTTCTCCTCTGGCTCCGTCTTCGCGGCTCCGTCCACGGCGCCTTCAGCTGGGGCGTCTACAGTCAGGTCGTCGGTTTTGGCGGGATCGATATCGGCTACTTGGTTCGGTACTGCTTGCGGGTTCGGTGGCTGGCCCTCACCTCCGGCCTTTTCGACTGTCTCTTTGTTGGAAGTGACGGCCTCAGCAGGCGCTGCTGTCGCAGGCGCTGCAGCAGTTTCGTCGTCATCCCAGTCGATCTCATCCTCTGCGCCGGCAGCAGGCTTCGCGCTGGCCTTCTCATCGTCTTTTTGTAAGCGCTCGACCATCTCGGCCTTCTTGCCAGTGTGAGGTAGCTTGCGCTCTTTGAGGAGCGCTGAAAGCTCGTCGTTCTTCATCTTCGCGTATTCCGTCATGGTTGCGCGAGGATTGGGCTGTGTAGGTAACGTAGTAGGCTTGACGCGACGCGAACAGGGACGCGTAAAGGGGAGGCGACGAAGCTTCTCAAAGGTCGTGGAGAAGTGTGCGCAAATTAGTAAAAGGTGGTAGACACGTTGATGAAGAGAGAAGAAGAAAAAGTGAAAGCGCGAAAGGTGTTTGATGAAGGTGTTGCTGGTCGAGGTTGAAACAATGATTGTGCTCGAGGCGACCGTGGATCGATTGAGTGGAGCTGCGACCATTCAAGCTAGTCTGCTTTCGGTGCCCCGCATCTACCAATTGCTTTTCGCCAACCCTGTTGTTTCAGGTTAGAGTTCACAACAATGGACAATGCTCGCAATAGGAAATGCCTCAGAGAAGCATCCATGTCCCGGTGTATCTTCTGCGCATGCAGTTATGGATTTTGGAGGGTTCTAGTGGCGGTTCATTCAGACATGATTACATATGCGTACACAGAAGTAAGCGTAAGATGGTTAGACCTAATTTTGCCAGTTACAAAAAGCACTTTGATGAGCAAGGGTAGGACTGCAGGTACGCAGACTGAACCAATGGGCTGATGCATCGCCGGTGATATGAAGCTTTCTGTGCTTGTTTCATCGTTGCTCGCCGGGACGGGTCAAGATCGACGGTTTGTCTTTATCTGGTCACAGCAGTCCTTGCCCTCTTTCGCGACCAATTAGCATCCTCAAGTCTGCTCGTGGCTTCATGAGAATCTTCCAGCTTGTGCTTGCCAGGAGACATTCTATCTCCCGAGTATGTAGCTGATCCCCAATGATCATTATTCCGTTCGTTGTTGGTGACCATTTTGTCTTCTCGCGTCAGACTTGAAGGCTCTGAACGGATTGTATGACCACTGATATGCGTACCGTTCTGCATCAATGCCATTTCCAGCGCCATTGACGTCACAGCGTTTTCTTTGTGGCCGCTTTCATCATCCTTTGTTTTGTGCACCCCACAGGGCTGTGTGCTGAGATTGGACAGATGCTTCGCCTTCTGAACGAGGAAGCTGACTTTGTTTGCATGAGGCGTCTCCGGTTGCGTAGTAGCAGCTGTATGAGTTGACTCGGGCATGTTCATCTCCTCAATCCGGCCACTGGTCTTATCTTGGGAGCATGGTTATTGTGCATCTGTAGCACACTGTCGGACGAGGGCTTAGTTTGGTTGCTGCTGAGAGTTGATCACTTGCCGTTGCACGTCCATCTTCTTCTACCATTCCTGCTCACTCTTGCGCACCTCTGCCAACCATGCTTGATCAAGAAGATCATTGACCGTGTTTTGGTGGACTCGCTCGATTTCACGATCGAAATCTAGTTGTGCATTTAGGTCCTTGATCCGCCGGTCCTCAGCTGTTTGACTGGCACCTATGACTTTGTTGATTGTACCTCGCCACTTCTTTATAAGATTCACCAGCTTTACAACAATCACGCTGGTTCGTCCAAGGGTATGCTCATTTATAGATTTAATGACTGCATCCATGCTATCTGAAATGTCATGAAGCGGTTCGTATGGGACTGCTGAGGTAGACCCAGAACTGCTACCAAGGTCATTATAGGAGCATGCTTTGTTTGTAGAGTTTGCTGCCCAGGTGCTGGTCGGAAAAAGCCTCGGTTTGATTTTGATCACTGCAGGCTTCGCAAAAGGTATGCTCAAGCCATGTTTTTGCAGGGGTTTCCTTGGCGCCTTCCCTTCGTGTTGGCCGCGAACTGCCTCGGTGGCTTTTTGTATGAGGGGTCCGTAATTCCGTACATCCCTGCTGAGCCTGATGGTTCTGCCGCTCTCGCTGTCACTGCTAGGCGTGAAGTGGAATAAGTTACGTCTAGTGAAACCTGGGCGACGACTGTGAGTTGCAGGAGATTCATGTGAGCTAGACGTATTGTTTCCAGAGAAGAAAGTCATTTTCCGGATGTGTATCCTTTGCTGGAGGAAATAAGCGGTTGGGCAAGGTCACGAGTTGGTTGTGCAGGCTTTCGTGGCTTCTGCAGCGATTGTTGTGGGGTAAGAAGAGAGTCAGTGCAACATGCAAACAAGAGTTGTGGCGTGAGATACACGCCCAGGTACAGTGATGAGTGAGCCAAGGGTCTACAGCGCAGTGATATTCTCTAGGATCACGGTGAATGCTAACTGTGAAGCCAGTGCTAGACAAACCTTTTGTGTGTGAACCTCTGCGGTTACTGTATTCCAGCTGCACTATTAAGGGCAACCTCGCTACTTATCATACACGCCTATGTAGTTTTCATCTCCAATCGTACTTGTTTTACAACTGTAAAATATTCCAGGATGTTGCGGGCAACCCAAAATCTAGTTCTTCTCATTGCCAGCGGCGCGTGGGTATTGGAAGCTCCTGGGGAGGATCATAGGTCTGCGGTTGGCGCTGTTAAAGGCCTGTGTAGCAATCGGGGAACTTTCTGTGCGGATAGTGGTGCCAATGGCCATGAAGAAGCTGGTGGGATGTCAGCGCAAAAGAGATTGCAAGGCGGGCGATGCATACCCAAAGGTCGCAGCTGAGCCCATCATGTATTGGCCGAGTGTTCTAAGCATTCCGTTTGGTCCTGGGCCGAATCGAACAATGTTGGTGAATCCTAGGACCGTCAGAACGAGTGCGGGGGACATTGACGGCTGTGCGCACCAAAAATGAAGCCAATGATTAGACCAACCGCTGGACATGTGTTAGGGCGCTCGAATCTTTCAGGTGTGGTTGTGGAAAAGCATACATCCGCCCATCATGCCACCCATCTTGACTGCATGGTGTTAGACGTTTTCAAGCAGATGCGAGCACGGGAGCATACGCTTGTCAAGCGTGGAGGGGCCATGGGCGCCCTGGGGCATGGATCCGACTGGCACAGGCATTGTGAGGGCGCTGCGAAGGACTGAGGGCGAGAGATGGAGAGAGGGCGCGAGGGGAGGCAGAAATGGGTTGGCAGCTGCAGCGACGGTCCCGCATTGAAGCTTGCACTTGCTCTGGCCGCCGCGGCTCGAGCAGCAGCGCCAAGCGGACACCACCCAAGTCTGGGGAAAGCATAACCGTAGGATGCCCAAAGCAGCTAGCTGAGCCTGTAGTAGTCCATGTACGAGGACGTATGTATGTATTATGTATGCATGTATTTTTATCACTATTTGCTATTACGTAGTTGCGCATGTGCAGCCGACACCTCTGCCTGCAAAGTCCTGATAGCCCGTCCGGTGGGAGATGAAGAGGCCAAGCAATCCGGCCCACCCAGTCAGGACTTCACACACACCCTGGCCGGGACACGTGACCACTGTAGAAGCCCCCTTCACGGGCGGCAGCGTGAAATGAGGCGAAAATGGTTTCGAGGCCCGTCCGGTGTTTCGCGTGCAGTGTGCAGTTTGCAGAAAACAAGTGCTTCACCCACTCCCGGCCTGTCGTGTCCCATCTCGGTGTCTTTGCCGTGTCGTTGTTTCGAAGCGGCAGTCTTCTCCACGCCCGCATCACGCCTGTGCCTGCGCCGTCGCCTCGCCCATCTGGCCACTAAAGCAGTGCAGTGAGACGAGCCCGACGACACCTCCTGCTCTCCCCAAGCCGCCATCCATACCGCCCTCCCCCACCACCGCTCATCCACCAGCCCGGCCCACCCAACAGAGAGGCTGTTGCTGTGCTGCGTGCCCCCGTTGCAGCCTTGCGAAGCCCTGCACCATCGCTCCTCGACGTCGCACGGCATTCCGCCAGCAGCACCCACACACACGCCTCTATACACCCACCCGCCCGCCAGACGACACCCGACACCCGACACCTCTGCGCGAGTGTCTCCCGCCGCGACGCATGAGTGTCTGAGCGACCTGAGCCCCCGTCGTGCCCTCGTTGCTTGTTTGGCGGCCTGTCACGCTGCTGTCGCGCCGCTAAAAACGGAGACCACGGGAAGCGTGCAGGAAAAGTGACGCTGGACTCTGTAAACACAACCTCGCCCTGCCCTCCCCACCACCTTGCCAATGACGGCAGTCGCGCCCCCCGTCAACTACCAGAATATCAACCGCCAGGCATGGAGCGCTGAGGGCGTCCCCAACGGCGGTGCCATCTTCATGCCGCGGAAGAGTGCACAGCGCTCAAACTCGTCGTCGAGCCTGTCGTCACAAGCATCTGCATCCTCCACCCTCTCTGCCTCGTCATCCTCATCACACCCAAACGGTACCGCCCCCCTCAACGCCGCCGACTGGGCTGCCACCCGCAAAGCAAAAGCCCCAAAGGGACTATGGCCCGCAACAAAGACTGAGCCCATCGCAGGAATCACCGCAGCACGAACACAGCCCATCGCTTCCGCAGGCCCTGGTTCCTCGGCCGCCTCGGCCATGAGCGCCCTCCAGGCCCCCTCTGCAATGGTCCCCTCGCAGCACAATGGCCCCGGCCAGGCCCAGCAACAGGCCAACGGCGCACAGCGGGCACAGGGCCAGGAGAGCACCGCCGTCCTGCACCTCGTCCCCATGAACGGCACGTTTGAGCGCAAGACCATCACCGTCCCCTTCTTCCCCGACGTCCTCCGCATCGGCAGACAGACCAACAACAAGACAATACCCACCCCGCTTAACGGATACTTCGACTCAAAGGTTCTCTCGAGACAGCACGCCGAGGTTTGGGCAGACCGACAGGGCAAGATATGGATCAGAGATGTCAAGTCGTCCAATGGAACCTTCGTCAACGGCTCCCGCTTGTCACAAGAGAACAGAGATTCGGAGCCACACGAGCTACGCGAATCAGACATGCTGGAACTCGGTATCGATATTGTCAGCGAAGATCAAAAGACCATTGTGCACCACAAGGTCGCAGCACGTGTTGAACATGCCGGCATATATACCCGCTCGAGTAATGAGATGATGGACCTCAATTTCGGCGAACTCGAAGGATCCCAAATGTCAAACATGATGGGCGGCGGCAACCAACAACAAATGCCGGGTATGCGAGGTCGCACTGGCAGTCAGAGTTCCATGAACGGCCAGCGGCTCCAGGGTCCTGGTGCCATGCCCAATTACACAAATGGCCTCCCACAACCCCGCCATCCTAATTTCTGGTTGCAGCCTATAACAATGGAGCAGGTAGTCAAGAAGCTCAACGTGAGTCCAACTTGATGAATACCCCTGCTTGATGATGCTAACAACAGTAGACGGAGATTAAAGCTGCCAAGCAACAGTCGCAAGATCTCCAACAAGCCCACCAATACATCAATGCTATCCTCTCCGCAGATCCCAAGAAGGAACCTTCCAAGTCATCTCCCATCAACCAAGTCAAGATCTCTCCAATCAAGGATAACAGTCTAAAGGCTAGGTTCTCAGATCCACCAGCTCCTCCGCCACAGCAACCTTTGCCTGAAAAACCCGACGTTGCATCTTCCCTTAAAAGGTCAGACACTGAGCGCGCCAAGACCGGCTCGCCTGTACGCTCCGACCCACAGTTGTCTACGCTCACTGAAGCCTTGACCAATGCCAAGAAGGAGATTGAACTACAAGGCATGCGGTTACGCGATCTGGAGACTCTGTTAAACGAAGAGCGCCGCGCAAGAGAAGACGCCGAGGAGCGAGCGGCTCGTCTTGAGCGTGAGACGAACCGGGACCACAGTGATGCGGAGACCGTAGTAGGAGAAGACGACTCGGAAAAAATCGACCCGATTGAGCCAGAGCACGAAGAGCCTACTGGTTTGGAGAACGGAAGCCCTGTCCCTCCAACTGTCGATGATACTGCAGCGCGGCTGCAGTCTCGTCTCGACCTGATGATGTCGGAAATGAATGAGATGAAGCAGCAGATGGAGCGCTACCGCGAGCGAGCCGAAAGCGCAGAAGCCAACAGCAAGTCGCTAGCAGAGATGATCGAAAACATCAGAAAGGACAATGCAAAAGCCGCCAGTAAGGACGCTCTCTGGCGAAGCAGAAATGACGCTGCATCTGCGAAACCCGACGTAAAGGCCGATGCTGATGTCAACGAGGCTGAAGAGGGCGAAATCACCATTATCAGAGAAGAAGATCTTGGCGACGATGGCCCAGAAACGTCGCCTCCTGCGCAGAGCCAACAAAATGGGCATGCCGTTGCGCAGAACGGCGCAAAGCAGTCAGGGAAATCGACTGCCTTGGTCGCTCATAGGCTAGATCGAGATTCTATGTACTATGGTGGTCCGGTCGGAGCAATGGTGACAGTCGTTGCAATAGGTGTAGCTGTCATGGCCATGCTTAATCAATACCCCAAGGGCGAGCGTTGAGCAGACGAGTGCAAGATGGAGTTCTGTCCTACCGGAAGAAGCTGGTCTCCCGGGGCGGCGACATTAGAAGTGGCTTTTGGAGAAGGCACGATGCTCTTGGTCAACAGTCATGGCAACTGCTAGAGTCTGAGCATTACAAGAGAAGAGGCCAAACACACAAGACATCGACATGTTCACCCTAGCAAGCTCGGGTCACACTACAACTTCTCCTGCTTCTTGCACTATTGGCCGCAGCGCTTGTTGCATTCCTTATGCACGGTGCTGCGCCAACATGACGCATCTTTTCCAACATTATCGTTATGACTGCAACGACCTCACCAAATACAGCCATTCTGCCTTAGACATCCAATCGAATATCCAACAACATCACCCACATACCGATACCTGGACGCTTACTTCAAACCACACCTAATGTCTTGTAACGACATTAGACCAGCACAACAACAATATTTTCCTTGCCTGTTTCCTACAACTCCGGCGTACACCATCCCGGCTGCCCCCTTTGCGTCGGGGGACATGCCCATCTTTTTCTTATATCTTACTCGGCGTTCGAGGGAACTGGGGACGGAGGCCATTTTGCGTGCCGCATACTTTGGGAAATAATCATGTCCGTTTTTTTTGCGTCTCCTTAATCCGCTACATGGGAGTTTCTTCCTCTCTCTTCACCTTTTGTTCAAAGGGGCGTTGGTGAAAAGCGAGGGACATGTTTACTTGTTCTTCTGCCTTGAGCCATACGCGCATATCGACAGACATTCTTTGGAAGGACCGATGGGGGATTAACTGACTATATTTTCCTTTGTTGCAGAGTTCCTTTTCTTGTTTTGTGTTTGGTTGGCTTTGCTTTGGAATATACTGGTTCGTTCTTCTTTCCTTTTCTTCTTTCTTCTACTACTTTTTTTTGCGTTGGAAATTGGCATCATGGAACTTATGATGGGTCGAGGGGAAGGGATTAGGGAGGCGGACTGTGTGTGTTGTTCGGTAAAGTTGGTGGAGGGTGAGGCACAATTGGGGGGGAGTTAGTTGGAAGGGAGGGATGGAAACAAAGTCGCTCGTGATAACCTCATTTTCCTTCTTCACATTCTCCTATGTTCCGGACAACCCTTTCTTCAATGATAAATATTTGCCTTGAGCCTTTTTTTCTCACTTCTCTTGAATGCATGGTCTGGGATAGATTACTATGTGGTGTTTGGTATGCTTTGTATGTACATACCAAAAAGGGACTCATATTGTCACTTGTTGAACAACAAGAAGAAGAAAAAAAGAAGATATTCCGATACGCTTTTATTTTTTTACTTGAGCCCAATACTAACACTCACCGAACTCACCATGCGTAACCTCGTCTCAGGAATCTCCTCATCGTCGCCCCCTGCTTCTTCCCGTCCTTGCTGCTCCCCTTCCACACCAACCTCGACATCATCAACCGCACTCACACTCCCCATTTCAATCCTCACCCTACAATCCGCCTCGGCCTGGAAATACAACGCAATCTCCAGCGCCCGCGGTATCGCTCTCCCCGTCGCCTTGAGATATACTTCCTCTCCGCCACCCGCACCGCCGTCTGCACCTCTCTTCCGCGCCGCTTCCCCCGCTATCTCGCGCTCCACAGTGCGCGCATCCAGCTTCCCGTTTGCCTCTGCGAAGCGCCCTCTACCCAGCGCTTTTTCCCGCGTCGAAACCGATTGCTTGTGTCGCTGGGATATTTGCGCCAGGAGCTTGCGCACGCGTTTTAGAGCGGAGATGTAGGGGCTCGAGGCGGTTATGTAGAGGACTTTTGGGTGCTGGGATGAGGCGAAGGGGGTGGGGAGGGCGGGGTGGAGGAGGGGCCGTTTGGATATTTTGGCGTCTGTGGGGTTGGAGTTAGTGGGGAGAGGGAGGGAAGGAAGGAAGGACGGGGGGAAGGGAGAAGACGTACTGGGTGGGAGTTTGGCGAGTTTTTGACGTTTTGAACGGGTGGTGGGGTGGCGGGTTGAGGGTTGTACTGGGGGTTTAGAATTCGGTTGACCCTTTTTTGTTGGTTTCTGAGCGGCTGTTGGGTTTTCTTTGCTCGCTGATGTTGTACTGGGCGATGAGGTAGTCTTGCTCGAGGGTGGTTGTGGTTGCCCGCATGGTGGTGTCGCATCAGTAATTGTGATGTCTTGAGCCGCCGAAGCTGATTGAGTTTGAGCCTTGACCTGGCCGTTTACCGAGCGCTTCTTTCCAGCCATTGTTCCGAGCGGTACGAAAAACGAGTTGCGGTTGTGGAGGGAGTGTGAAAGAGATCTGGAGGGACATGTCGCGTCGCGTCACAAAATCTTTATCGATAAAGGCTACTATCAACGGCTTCGGTCTCCCTTACAATCGCTCAACCCCACAACCCCCCCAACAGCATGCACATGTAATAATGACTTCTATAGTGAGCCCAATGCGGCAAAAACTCCTTCATATCCATCTCCCAGGCCTCGTCCCCTACGCCACAGCCGCCCGCCTGCAAGAAACACTCGTCTCCCGTTTCCTCGCCGCAAAGCCGCCCTCCACCACACCCTTGCCCCCTCCACACATCATAACCGCCTCCTTTCACCCCGTATACACCTGCGGCCGCCGCGAAATCGGCAGCGTCTCCCCAGCCCAACAGGCCCATCTGCGTGCAGACGGCCGCGCCGACTTCGTCGAAGCCCTACGAGGCGGGCAAACCACATTCCACGGACCCGGCCAACTCGTCGCATACCCAATTCTCGACTTGCGCTCGCACAAGCTCACGCCCAGGCATTATGTCTGTCTGCTAGAAAAGAGTGTGATAGCTACGTGTGCGCAGTTTGGTGTCAAGGCTATGACGACGGAGCATACGGGTGTGTGGACGAGTCCTGATGATAAGATCGCGGCCATTGGCGTGCATATGCGGCGGAATGTGACGAGTCATGGGGTTGGGCTGAATGTTGATACGGATTTGTGGTGGTTTGATCGCATTGTGGCGTGTGGATTGGAGGGGAAGAGGACGACGAGTTTGCAGCGTGAGGGGTGCGAGGGGTTGAGTGTTGAGGGTGTTGGGAAGGTTTTTGTGGATGAGGTTGCGGAGAGACTTGTGGGTGTGGATGGGGTGGAGCGGTTAGGGGAGCAAGAGGTGGAGAAGATGTTGAGGATGTGAATTGAGGTTGGCCGTTGGATTCTCCGCTGTGAATGGTGTCAGGATTGAATAGTGATGGGATTAGATGAGATGGTCGGTACCCGGTAGAGATGTCTTTCCTGATAGTATGGTAAGCGCCTGGCTGTAGTATATAGATACTGTAGATCGTCGTCTAGATATCAAGGCCTTTTCAATTACGAAAAGCCATGGTCCTCAATCAATTGCTGATTGTGTGCCTGAGACAAACATCATAGACTCTTCAAACTAAGATGCCTAGACTTCCCCCTGTCTCCAGTTCCCAAGAACGCTTGCTTCCATTTACTTGCTTACTACTCCCCAACTCACAAATACCCATCTTCTTTTCGCACAATCTAAACACCTTCTCGAATCCCTTGCAGTCTTATCAGAAAGAAAAATTTCCCATTGTACTAAGCTTCTCCGAACATCATCGGCCAAAACCATAGCACAGAAACCCTTTACTTTTTTCTCCCTCTTCCACCCCTGTAACCAAGCCTTACAAGGAACATACCCCCAGCGCGACCAGTGGCTTGCTGATGATCCTCAGGGTCTTTTCGGCACGACGACTTAGAGTTTGGCCGAGGGCGTGCCGGAGTCGGTCCGATTTCTATTTATCTACTTTTGGCCTGTGTACTGTACCCTAGCCCAGCATCTGCTAAAGTGTCGTTGAGTGCTATAGTGAGTGCATTTGGAGACTTGACTTTTTGTAGAGAGGCGGCTTTCAATGGGAAGTTACTGGGTCGGTGAGTTCACAGAGAGGGGGGTTTTGTGCTAGTTGTCTAGGTTGGATTAGATGGAGACTGGGTTCTTGCTTGTAGTAATGATGCCGTGATACTGACAACAACCCTACGTTGGTGTTTGGACGTAAGGTCGCATCTGCACTGCTAACTACCAGAAGCTTCAAACTCCCAATCTGGCAATTGGGCATATGTATGTCTGTTTTCAATTTTCCTTTTCTTCCTCCTCCAGTCAAAAGAAAACATAGGGCTCAAGTGCAGCGAAGAGCGTCGTTAAATCAACGTACGTTGTCTTTTGTCTTTCCTTTTCTCTTCAACGCCTTTTCCCACGTGCTTCGTATTCGCATAGTTGATGGGCATACTCAGATCACCAGATGAAATCAAAACAAAGCTACAGAAAAACGTACGATTCAACATGATGAGAGTTCCAGATTCTTCGTTCTAGAAGATAATGGGTGGTGGTGGGACACGTCTGCCTCCCCAATATCTCCCACCGTAACCTCGGCCACACGACATGCACACTCAAGATTCCAACATGTCAGTGAGCCCCTGTTCCTTGTTATTGGCTGATGTAATAGCTACTTCTCTCCGTTTTCGCACACACGCATATATCTCTTGACGAGATTCATATGTCCCACGTCTGCACAAATACTAATTCATTTTTCCCTTGCAGCCATGGCGGTAAACCGCAACACGCGTCGTGTCCTGGGCATGCATTTGTATGCATGCTAACACGCACAACTCGTGATTTTTGTGGAGCGTGACGATCCAGCTGGAGCACTTGGCAGTCAGCCATGGCGCCAGCCGAACCAGATGAAAATAAAATAAAATAAAAAAAGCTCCATTCTGCCCTCAGCTCTTATCCCTTTGATTCCAGAAGCGGATCTTGTGCTTGTAAAGACGCTTTGGCTGGCCGATCTGGAGGCGTTTTCTTCGTCTCAGGGTTTGGGAGCGAGATCACTGCCCCCACTGTAGCCATGATCCCTGAAGACATTTGCGTGTCTGCGCCGATAACCATGCATGGCTCGTTTCTTTTTCTTTTCTCTTAATCTTGTACGACAGGTGATGCGGCATGACATGTTTCTCATATAAATATGCGTAGTGGTTCATGCCACAGTGTAGTCTTTCTCCCAGCAAGGCATACAGTACGCCACTGGTCCCGTTTCCCCTCACTTATTCGGAAACCGGGTAATGATTCTTTCTCGTGGCGAGGATATTAGCAACCCGGGCAGAGGCGTGGAAGTGTCTGGCCCCACTTAATCCGGCACCGATTGAGGTCCCGTATTCAGGCTATTTGATGACAGATCGATCCAAGGGACCCGAGGAGCTGGTCATTCGGATGCAGTCCGCATGTGCTGGTGTGGGTACAACATGGGGAGAAACCCATTTTCGATACGCGAACAAGCGCTTGTGTACCGAGTGTGCTATGGGCGTCCGCGCTAACATAGCGAATATTTACAGGGGTGGTTGCAATGACGGGAGCCACTAGTAATTCGCTCAGAGTGCCGCATAGAGAGCATGCCGATGTAATCCCAATCTGGCCTCGAGCCAACCAGGGACTTGGAACTGCAGATGTATTTTCTTATTCATGACTGTTAAGACTCCACTCGACGTTGGAGTTTGTGACACATTCCACAAAGAGTCTTGTTTACCATGGGTTCAACGCATAACCGAGCAATCCATCGTGTCTCGAAGCCCCTGTATCTCCTCGGCTCGGAGATTGCCTTGCTGCACGCAACGTCGCTTGAAACATAGAGTTTATGTAGTTTGATATCTTGCATAACTCTGTTACTCATTACGCATACTCATACTCGAGGTTTGGCCACCCGCATTACATATTTCTTCTGCTAGTTGTGAAAGGGATGCTAAAGCAACGCCGATGAAACAAGCCACATTATTGGTTATGGGCCCTGGAAAGTCTTCCAGTGGCTTCCAGACAACTGCACCAATCTCAGAAAAAACAATCAGAACGCTATGGGCCATGTTTGCATCTCATCACCGACTCTTATTCTGGAGGTGTTGCCTACCAAATGATACCAGCAGACTCCATGAAATGCAATAGTATAATATCATCCCACGTTTTACAACAACTAATTACGGCTGCATATGGTTAGTCTATCGTCTCTGAATGTTGTGTGAATGGACTCACTCTGTACGACCCATTCACAACCATTGGCTCGGTCTGCCCCACGACGGTGGCGTCGGTGTCCATGCGCACGTGTAGTGTCATTCCCATGTGCACTGTGCCGTTCAAGTTGTTTGCCGCGTTTTGCGCCAACTCTTTCGAGGCAAACTTGGCAGTGGCGGCGCCTTTGAAAGCCCCTGTCCTGTTGTCTCGGATGAACTGAATGTCAATTGCATAGCCTACAGTCTGCAACAGTAGAGCATTGAGGTCATCCATAGTGCATTTGAAGCTCAAATTTCGAATAAAGATACCTCGAGCTTCCGTGAGTATGGCTCCACCCTGGATGTTGACGGGGATTCCGTTGGTAGTAGTCGAGTACACCGGTGGATTTGACAGAGGGTAGGCTGGGTAAGTTGGAACATGGGCGTATCCTGGCTGCTGCTGTGGATAGGCTTGCATCTGTGGATATGTCGAATACATGTAGCCGGACTGTGCTGACATGTATGGAGCTGACGTTTCAACAGGTGCCGCTCTGCCACCCCCCAACTGGTTCACTCTTGCAATGTCAATGCCGCAACGCCCATTGGAGTGGCCACCTTCTGGGACTTCAGGAAATGCTGTAGAACAGTTACACCGCATCAACCGGTAACCGTCACCCCTACGGCTGGTTTCCCAGACATGCACAAGCATGCCTTTGGCTCTGTGATATACTTCTGCCATCAAATCAGTTGTGCCTCACCGTTATTTGGAACCAAGTATACATACTGAATACCGCATCTGCATCTTCCCTGTCTTTTAGTCGACACCATCCTTGCATCTCTCCTCTTCTATGGCCCTGGCTTGAGTACACATCAGCCCATCCTGGTTGCTCCTTGACCACTTTACGAAGATGATCTTTGAATTCTTGCCATCCAGCTAGGTATGGTGCATAGCGCGTGACGCCAGATACCACGAGCAAATAATCTCCATCCCCCTCTTTCCATAAGCCTGGGTACGACATGCCGGCGAGAAGCAAGTAGCTGAAGTTGAAAAGTTTGAAAAATGAACAATTATGTAGCTTCCAGGTACAAATGAGACAGAATAGCCTTTTCGGTATACCTATAAAGAGTGGGAGAATGTGAAAAGAAAATGAAGTCTGGCTTCGGAAGATAGAATCGTACAAGATGACTTCTGGGACATATGGTAGTACCAGCGCTGTTCTTATGCCTTCTCTTCCGCGGGCTCATCAATGTCATATTTCTACCGGTGCATACCATGACCTATTAATGGCTGAGAGTTTTCATTCTGTCGTCGTCCAGGCTCACCTGGCTGGTGTGGGCGGTGGCGTCAAGGGGGCGTCGAAAAGTGAGGCCATAGGGTCCACCCGTTTCCCCGGGATCTTTGCTAGGGCCATACCCGAGCCGGTGGCCGAGATCCTGCAGGACCGTGAAGCGTCATTGGATACGCCTCATGATTATTGTCGAATCATTCTTGAACCTCTGTCAGCTCTTTCAAACACACCGCAGCACCCACGAAGATCTCACCGCTCTTCAGACTGGACGTCTTCAGCAGACCGCATCTTCAGCTTCAGCTGTGCATTATATACCGTGTAGCGTGGCTTTACGTACATAACCGGACAAAGCAATTCGTGTTGGTCTTGGCTTGCAGGTCAAGGCATGTCAATTGAATGTGTTGACTATACATTGGTTCTCTGAAGTAGCCAGATATAGTGTTTTTGGCTCGGAATTAGTGTAGTGGCTAAACAAGGAGAAATGAAAAAGAATTCTAAAACTACTCCCTCAAGCTAGAAAATGCAGTGCCTAAGCTAGAGCATAAAGAATACTTCCCTATTCAAGTTACCTCGATATAGGAGAATCGCTAAACTAATGTAGAACTTACACTTACCGCACAAGGCAAGATTTATGCGAAAATTATGGAACATTTTAGGGATGAAAATCAGCCGACCACCGATCAGATCAAGGATGAGCCTCCAATTGAAGCATATTCTTCCTCCGCCGCTTCCTTCTTGGCCTTTTCCTTCTTGGCCTTCTTCTTCTCTACGTCTGGCTTCTCCGCCACCGCAGAAGCTGCCAAAAAAAACGTAGCTCAAGGTATTCATTAAGTATTACATATGAGGCAGGTAAATTTCAATAGCCTAGCTCGCGGTGCTAAAGAGAGATACAGTTTAAGCTCTACGTACAACCATAACCTGCGGGGTAGTAGAGTTTTAGCATCACGTCTGCTTCTTCAATTATAATAGCTTGAATTCAAAGTTATGATAGCCGCCGATGCTGAAGCTCTAGTAATGATAGTCAATGATATTGTGACGTTTTTGAACAGCCTGCAGATTCGAACCTACATAATCAATAAAGTTCGCGACCAACTCCTCCTCGCTCTATACCGAGACTTCACTTGTGAAAAACGCGGACTCATTTTGTTTTAACAGGTATAGGTAATTCGGATATTGGGTGGCTTGGCTCTGGCGCAGAAGGTCGCTTACCAGTCAGGCGTTGGCTCATCGTAATGAAGCCGGTCCAAAAACTGACAAATGCAGACAGTCGAGAATTTTGTCAACTCAACGAGATCTCCAAACAATGAGCTTCTGGTCGAACCCACCGCTTATCAGGTACTCGCCCTTTTCGCCATTGTTCATGATGTGACCAGACCAGAGGCAACGGAGTTTGGAGCCAGCATCATGTGCCTCCAGAGACGAAACCAGTTTCCCGCTCTTTGCCTCGATACCGCGTACGACCCCATCATCAGAGCTTACATACACACCTGAACCGTCCGGACGCCAAACCAAGCGTGGCGTTGAGTAAGATGTTTGTGGCGCCAGAGTGGATACGTTGACTAATATAGCGGCTTCCTCCTTATCCGCAATAGCCAGTTCAGCCCGAGCTTGCGACGCTTGTGTGACAGCTCCATCTGAGTGTGCATTAACACCCGCAGCGGGTCCAGAAGAGCGTGTGGGGGGGAGCAGAAGCTTTACTATCAGCAACTTCATATGTGGCGTGCTGCACACGCAATAGATCACACATTAGTAGTTGTACAGTATCACATGCATCTCATGCGCATAGACTCACCTCGATGTTGCGACAGCGATCATATGTGGATTTGTAGGACAGATCTCTATATCAGAGGGAGTAAACGCCACCCAAGCGTTTGAGTGAGGAGCAAGGTTTTGCTTCCCTAGAAGGGTGAAATTTGGTGAATCTGAGCTGGGAACGGAGTAATAGTGCAGGAATGTAGAGTCTCTTCTAGCAACTATAAGGGTGGGCGTGCCATCTCCAGGCAATGTGACAAACATGGTTGATTCTGGTATACTCGGTAATGTTAGAGTTGCTATTGGGTCCCCGAGCCTTGGCTTTTCGGTGCTGATATCAAGCTTGTATAGGAATACCTTAGCATCCCAACCTGCGCTTGCGACGAAGATGGAAGTCTCGTCTACCGAAAAAGTAGATATCTTGACGAGATATTTGTTGTGGTCCTTGCGTTCTTCTATCACAGTGCTGCTGGCCGTATTGAATAGAGTCAGCTTGCCTGACATTGAAGCGATCAGGATATGTTGAGTATCTACAGGTACGACATCCAAAATCGGTGAATCTTGGAAACCGGAAAATGTGTGAGCAAGTTCAAACTCTTGAGTGTGTGGATCCATCAAGTGTAAGTGACGGTCAGCAGTAGTGACCGCAATATACTGCCGAACGTCTGTTGCAGATGGTAGCAAGAGATCCAAGACCGCTACACTAAGTATATTCGACCGATTTGGGAGAGTTCCTACGACCTTCGGATCGGCAGGTGCTTGGACAGTCCATTCTTGCTTGGTGTCATCAATACCAAGCTTTTCAAAGTTGAGGCTAAGATCGAATTTCTTCTTCTCTTGCAAGACAGACTCAATTGTGACCTGGTCATTCGGGGCTGCGCCAATATCAGGAGGCAGTTCAGCTTCCTGCACGAAGCTGCTCAATGTCTAATCTGGTGTAAGTGGGTGTATACTAGCTCAAGGATGAGGTGACGTCACCTGTTTGTATCCATTAGCTCTCAGAAATCGCGCCACTAACTCGGCTGCAGATGGAAGCATGGTGTTTAGTTGTAGAGGTTGCTTTTTCAATACTCTATGAACTGGCTGACTTCAAATAGACATGTCCAGTGTAGGGGATGCATAGTGGTTCTGGTGAGGGGAGACTGGATGGAGCTAGCGTCTTTATCGATAATGATGGTCCCCACAATGTACCCCAAAGAAGATTCTGTAGAAGAAAAAGCGGCACAACAAGAACACGGCGACTCCCCATTCAATACTTGTTAAAAATGGAGGCAAGTTACAATTTGCCGGGTTTCATCGCCATCCCTGACCATGGCAGGATATGATCATCCTGCGTCGACAATTGACTGAGAAATTGGTCGCACTGCAGCACGCTACACCTGAGCAGCCTTACAGCATTGCGCATCGGCTGAACCTAGCCAGAGCCTATAAGGATCTTGGCTATCCAGATCTTGCTGTAGGAGATGCCTATAAAGCACTGATATTAGTGGATGAGCTGGTTGAAGAAGGCGAATACCATGATGAAGCCCTAGAGGCTGCACGCACAGATCTTGTTCCAGAAAAGATGGCCGACTTATCCATGAGTGCCGAAAAAGAAGCCGTTCCTTCAGAGTATGAAGACATCACGAATTATGCGCAAACACAGTGGTCAAGAACAGCGTATGTAAGCTATTCTGGATTGATTGAAAAATTTAAGAGAAGCTGATTTGTCGAGGCATGATATCCTTATCGAAAGCCTATTAGACTGTGGATGCTTGCGCAGTGCGTTCGACTACATTGCTCGCGCGATGAAAGCATTCCCTGATGATACTGCCTTCAAAACCCACGATGACTCTTTGTCAAAAAGCCTGAAATCCTACTGTGAGCAGAACGGAGAAAATTTTGAGGATATCGAGGTCGATGGTTATCCCGACAAAGGACTTGTTCGTCGAGAAAAATATCCCTGGAATGACCACGAGCCAGATCGGTTCTCGGCAGAATGTTTGGACTTTCTCAACGAAGAACTAACAGAAATAGCACCAAAACTGGAAGTGAGGATCTCTGAGTTACCTCTTCTCGCCACTACCTCATCTGTAGACGGGAAATGTCCAGAATCACAGTTTACCAAGCAACTAGGGTTATTTGCCAAGGAGGATATAGCCCCTGGAGAAACCATACTAGAAGAGAAGTCGCTTCTCACTGGCATATCGAGACTACACGAGTCATATTGCGATGCTTGCAGCATACCTCTCTCGCAATCCGCGGACACAGCCAGCGAAAACATAACGTGTGAAGAATGCAACGAGGTCTTCTTCTGCAGCGAAGAATGCCATGACCTCGCCCAAGATCACTACCACCCTTCGATATGTGGAGTAAGCGTCGACCAAAGCAAGGTGTCTGCTCGTGAAGCAGCCGATCATCTCTATAGCCTTCTGCTTGTTCGTGCACTGGCATTGGCAGAGACCCAGGAGCTTCACCCCCTAGAGCTAAAAGAGGTCCGCTACATTTGGGGTGACTATCATGGAAAGGATCTCGATACTGTGTGGCAAACCGATTCAGCAGGTCATCTGACTGATCCTTTTGGAAATGTGCCGCAAACATTGTCCTTTTCCTTCAAGAGCAATGTACTCATGCCAATCCATGTTCTAGAGCAGATGGATGTGAACATCTTTACCCAAAGCGATCGCTATGACACCTGGGTTTTCAACACGCTGTATGCCAAATTCCGAGGAACAGCATCAGCACAACAGGGAATGGATGGGAGACCTGAGATTAGCGCTGTTCACCCCATGTGGTGTCTTGCAAATCACAGCTGCGATCCAAATGTGGCGTGGGAGTGGCGTGGGTCTATGCGGTTCTGGACACGTAAGGAGCTTGTGGACTGGAAGGGTAGAGACCCAACCAAGGGACCCGGGCTGAAGAAAGACGAGGAAGTTTTTGGTCACTACTGCGATGTGCGGCTTCCAGTCAAGGAAAGGCGAGAGTGGGCTGTCGGAGCGCTGGGAGGCGATTGCATGTGCACCAGATGCATCTGGGAAGATGCGGCCGAACGCAAGTAGGACAACTCGCGACAGATGGCTGATCAACAATCATAGTATTGGAAAAGTCGCTAATGTGGGGCTATCGTTCTGCGGGTATCAAGTTCGTCCATGACTTCTATGAATAGTGCGCTTGAACTGTATCGGCTGAATTAGACATGTCAGACACACCAAGCGGCAGCAAACGAAGTTGATGCAGGATATGTAGAGGGGGATCAAGATGTGGCATTCAAGATGTGGCATTCAAGATGGTTTAGATGAGACCAAACCAATCTTAGCAAGCGTACTGCGCCTCCATGAACCCTAAATGGCATTGTGCATGTGGTAGTAGCATACGCCAGACCACAATCTGATCCCGATCAAGCGTGCCGCTAGATCTCCACATTCGACGTAGATTAGGGCCCCTGCATCATGTTCAGTTTGTGCAAAGCGAGACATTCTTTCGCTTACCATTATAGGATCTTGGTGCACTCAACATCCACACGCCTTTGGTGTACTTTTTTGGCTAGTGGTGAGCGCCATTACCTTTGCATTGCATATACCTGGCATCCGCTTCGTGCCGTTGCCTCAATGTGCATTCTGCCGACTGCCGCTTGAACTGCATTTTCCTCCACATCGTCATCTCCCACCGATCCCAAAGCGCCATCGCTTCAAGCGCCATCATCGGCTGACGTTTCGCAACGCGCGCCCGTGCCCGTATATGTAGTGACCAACTCCTTCATAGCCTACATCCCGGCCCCGGGTACTGTACACATCTGATCGGTGGGCTTCCCGACGCTAGATATTGTTTTTTCCGACCTCATTTACACCCGAAAACTCTTCGCATGCCTCTCTATGCAACATGCGTCAGAACTTGTCATGACATTCAGGCTGACTTCGCAGCTCCTCCAAACCCGACCTCGATGTTCACGTTGGATTCATCTTTTGTTGATTTCTACCATGCGTGTTTGCACCAGAGTTTGTCGTATCTGGTATTGTTAACGGAGTATTACTGATATTTTTTGACTACCCCGGTTCCTGAACCCTGAGTGCGCTCGTCTGTTGATTGTGAAAACGGAGACGTTAGTCGGTAAGAGCTGGTGGTAACGGATGACACCGGTGGTCAGCATTTCCAAAAATGGCAATAGGCGCTCTGGCCGTGCTACCACATTTTGACGTATAAGAGAAGGAGAAAAGCCACATCATTTGATCGACAGGGCTTTGTGATGTATGTAAGACATGTCAAGTGCGGATATGGAAAGGCCGATCGATCCACAAAGGATATGCACTGCACGAATCGTGCATGGCGTGGCGGATCCAGACTACGCAACCACTTCCCAAAATGTGGGAAAGGGCGTTCGATTACGATTCTGAGCTTTGAGGCACCTCCTCGAAGCTTGTATCTGGTACAAAGGTCAATAATCTAATGTTCATATATTCTCAAATGCTAGCACTATTAGTCTGGACGACGCCCGGCGACAGCACATGCGAAGCAGTTGGCTTCCAAAGGAAGAAAACGTAACATCGTATATAAAATGAGTATTTTAACAGCCTGTCTGGCCGAGATACAAACGTTCGTTACGTGACTAGACATTAATTACTGTCTAAAAACGGAGATTCCTGAATCCTTACTAGCACGCCAATCAGCGTAGAGAGAGATTCTTAGAGCTAATCAGATTGTGTTTCTTCATGCACAAAGCCCCTCTAGGACTGATTGTAATATGCAGCTAGAGCTGCAACTACATTGACAAAGGTTTTTGGATGAAGGATCTTAGCCCTTGCTAACATGTCACGTATGAAAGCCCCGACAAAATGCACGGCGGATATACGCGCCCCCACATACATACAGCAATAAGACGAGTACCGCATCCCCCTTACCAAACAGAGAAACCAGGTGACCTCAAGCTACACCACCGAATTTAGATATACGACAGCAAACCAATCCTCCAATAATTATTCAAATCTGTCCGCTTCACTCTTGTGCCTCGATCCTTACCGACCAACTCAAGTAATATCCACGATTGGAGGCCGTGCTGTTTCCCAAACGCCTCAGACTCAGACCCAAGCCTCGCAAGCAAAACTGCGTCATCTACACTCGTATCTTATGCAACTACCCAGCATACCAGATCCCCCTCCACCACACCCCGGCAAGCAATCAGAAAGCATTTCACACACACCCCCAGTACCAACTAAAACACCCTAGAATATCACACTGTAACACGGCCGTGCCAGCCCCAACGCACATGTATGTAACCATCCCACTCTTTCCTTCTACTCAGTACCACCCCACTCTTAGCCAGATAGCAAAGTGAAAATGCCTCAGCGGCACAGAAAGCAAACCCGAAGCAACGATACTGCAGCTGTGAGTGTACGGCTATGCAGATACTCGCAGATCCGCGGAGAAAGGCAGGGCAGGATGGCAATGAGTGCATGGATACGTGTACAGGGTTTGGGGGGATGGAGCTATGTGCAGCGTGAAAAGATGTAGTCTTGCTACTTTTTTTTTGATGAAAACCCAGAGAATATGTAGGGAGATGATAATGAAGAGTCGTTCTGTCCTCGTCTTTGACAAAATACATGCAGATTAAATGAAAAAAGAAATTAGTAAACGACTTGATGATTACGGTCACCGAGTTAATCGTATAATAGCAAAACCACGCCCTCGACCAGTCAACATTTTACATGACCTCCCCACCTCCCCCAATTCATTCATTGAATCTATGCAACTACTCTATACCACGCCAGACACGCTCGAAAAAAAACATACAAGACAAGGTATAGAGCATATCTTCATTGCCTTCAAAAGAGAACCTCCAGTAACCCCAGCCCCCCCCCCCCCCTTAACCAACTTACACAAAAACAAAAACAAAACTGGAGTTATCCCATCAATCGTCTTACATATTCACATAACAACCCACCTCACTCCATGGCACTAACCCACCGCCACCACGACGCAGGCATCAACCCCGTCTCCATGCCACACGCCCTCGAAACAGCCACAATGACAGCGCCTAGGACACTAACACCCCCAAGGACCTTGACAAGCGCATAACTCCTTCTCTTAAGTTCGTCGCTGAGATTGCACAAGCCAAGGGGATCGCGAGAATCAAGTCCAACCATAGCTCTAGCATAGCGATTCCCAATACCGCGCGTATTCTTCTCATCACCGTGTCTAACCATTGCCCATTCGGCTCTGGGCGCCGCGCCAGGAGATGTTGCAACCAGTGAACCTTTGGCAGCTTCTTGGTTGACGCATTCAAGCATCCATCTAGCGCGTTCTTTGCTTTGGAGTTCGTCGAAGCGGTCGCGTTCGTTGCGGCGGCTGCGCTGGAGATCTGTGGCCCATCTTGCGATTCGGATTTCACTGAAACGTTGGTCGCCTTGCGGAGAGTGGCCGTATCGCGCTAGGGAGAAGTTGGCTGGGGGCTCGAGGGCTTCCGAGTTGGCGAGGGATGTGGATGAGGCGAGGATTGGGGATTGGAGGTTTGAAGGGTAGAAGGGCGATCCTGAACCGGGTACTAGGACACCTGATGGTGAGGTGGCGGAGAAGACGGAAGATGCTAGAGATGCTGGTGCAAAGGTTAGCTTCATCACGGAATGTGGTATTGCTATTGCTTACGATTAGAAGTAGCTCCGTTGAGTCCTATCGATGCTGTTGTTGGACTGCGTGGTTGAGGAGTGCTTCGCACCATGGTCGACTCGCCAGGAAGCTTTACCCTACGCCGCCATGCCACGAATTTCTTTGCTGCAGAATGCCTAAGCCAAGTAATAGACTCGGGATCGAATACTTGGTTCACTAGCGCTGTCAACTCTGAAGGTAAAAGAGGCTGTACATAGTCTGGCGACATAAGCAGCGATGCATCCATATTATCATGGTCCAGGCCAAGAGTAGAGGATACTGCATATGGATAGGTGGGTGTCGTAAAGGGATACTGGTTTCCTTCGCTTGAAGCACCAGATACTGGAGGCTTTGGTAGAGAGAGGCCCTGCACATTGAGTAACGCATCGTCGATGGTTTCTCCAAAGAAAAAGGGTCTAAAGGCGGTCGTTTGTAACTGGGCGAGGATGGAGGTCTTCAATGCTACAACCTCGTGCGCAGAAAGGGTATCCGATTTCGCTATAACGGGAATGACGTTGGTGAGGTACGACAAACGCTGCATATACTCAATGTCCTTGCTGATGTCTTTGCCTGTCAAATGTCAGAATAAATTATAGATGAAGCAACCACTTAGCTTACCGGGCGATAGTAGGTAAATTACGATGTCCACAAGGACGCCACCATTGCCACTGACAAGTCCGAGCGCATCGCTGTCTTCCAGTGATACGACAGAAGAAGTCTGGTAAAAGAGAGATTCCACGTAGTTGACGACGGTACCTATATCGTCTGCTTCTGTTGGTCCTGGTAAGTATCCGGGGGTATCAACAAAACAAATGTTCCTCTCCAAAACATTATCGCTACTACCCTTTCTCTTCTTCGGTGCACGAGAGTCGTCCAAATCAGTCCACCAATGCGGGTAGGGCTTTGTGCTTGCATGAATCTCTGTCACTCGTGTAGTACCCGCATATGCTGATTTCCTTGCACGGGATTTGGACCTGGATGCACGTGGCTGCGAGGTTGATTGGGGGGTTGGTAAAGGATCTACGTGTACAATGTCTTCGCATGCCTGCACGATGGATCGAACGAGAGACGACTTGCCGACTCCTGTGTCATACCGTCAGTATCCGATGCGCTGCACAACAACGCGTACTGTAGATGCCGAGTATTACGCACCTGTTTCACCAGCAACCATCACCTTTAGCTTACTCATAGCCTTGCCTTTTGTCGTAAAAGGTCGTCTCGTTGGCATTTGCATTACGGGCATGACAAGCTGTGGAAAAGATAGGCCATCCTGCTGTATCTCGACATGGTCCTCCTCGCCTGCGCTGGACATGGCAGGTTGACTAACAGCTTCATCCATGGTGGAATCCTCGTCGGACAGTTTGAGCGATGTTATCGAAGCAGATGTCGGTGTGCTAGGCATGGCAGAAGTAGGGTATGGGGAGGACACGTCTGCGCCAGGCAGCTTCAAGGGTGTATAGGAACCGTGGTTGGAATGATTCCTCTTCAATTTCCAAGTCTTGTTTGCCCTGGCGTCGTCGGGCAACGTTGCTGAATCAATCGACGAGCCGTGCGACACTGGCCTTGAGCTCTTTGCGCCATGGCCCTTTGTTCTCTCTGTCTTGAGCGAGTCGGTGCGCTTTGGCGCATCTTCGGGACCAAATGCAGCTTCGAGTGTATCTGCGAGACTTTGCACTCCGTACGTGCCGTGGTCCTCGTGTCTTCCCGAAGAGGTTGCAACATGAAGCGGAGCTGCGGTCTGCTCCAGGTCCTCGAATCGCTTGAAGACGAAGGAAGTGGGTACATGAGATACAGGGGCAACCGGGTCGATGCTCGACTTGCGAGAGCGCGGCTTAACAGCAGGAGTGAGGGCGTCGCCGCCCGGTATCGGTCGCATATCGGCAAGATGTTTGGGGCATATGGCACCAAATGCAGCTGTCGAGGTGTTTGGCCGCGGGAGGTTTGGTACTAAGCCTCGTTCAAGTACCGAAGTGGTGATGGCAATGGGATGGATGCACGCGACGGCCCCCGCCTTCGCCCCGCGGCGAGCTACTGCACTGCTAGTCTCGCGTGGAACGCGTCAATGCGCCTTAGCAGTCGTGCAGACGGCAGACGGCAGACAGCAAAGGGGGCGAGTTAATGTTTGACAAGTCCAGGGAAGAGGACAGAAGGTTGGAGGTACAATCAATGCTACCCCCATAGTCGTGGAGCTATTGGGCTGCTGCCGATCCAAAGTAGCCTGTCTCATCCTCGAATCAGCGATCAGCGCACCTACATGAGGGCTGCATGATACATTATCAGCTGACGTTATCGCGACGCCGCCGAGATCCCATGATACCATTGTAGCTTCAAGAAGATGCCTTGATATACATGTAATATGGCACATGTTGTATTCGTACTAGAGCGTCTTTACGATTGCTTTTCCCATCCCCATCTCATCATGGCCCTGTACATGTCATGCTGTACACGCCTGTCTGATTTTGCACCCGAATCCATTACACCAGATGCCACGACAGTCCCTAGCCCGTACCTCTAACCGTCACGTCGCCCACCCTATACATTAGGCAACCAGAAATGCGCGCAAACAAGAAAAGGGAAATAAAGGGCGGGACGAACACTTATGAGTACACAAGGAAACCATGCTGAAATGAAACCGCTCGCTATGCAAGGGCTCAAACCCCCAAGGACGAACGCGTGCGCCCAGACTTTTCCTCGAAATGAAATGACTTTTATACAAAGCGCTGAAAAAAAGGGTCGAGTACAGTACATAGCTGAAGCCGTCAGTCGTTAGGCCATCGAGTCGAACGAGCTCAACAGGGAACGAACAAAGAATGTGGGAGATAGAGAGAGAGAGAGAGGGAAAGAGAGGGAAAGAGAGAATGAGCCGACCAGAGTCGATCTTTAGGACTCCTGAGCTGCACCGCCGCGACCGCGCATAGAACCACCTCGGCCACGAGGTTGGAAGTTTCCACGAGGCGCCTGGCCGCCCATACCGCCACGGCCACGAGAAGCACCACCACGAGCAAATCCCCCACGGTTGAATTGCCCAGGGTTCTGACGGCGTTCCTCGACCTTCATCTCGATGCCATTGACCGTGTGAGGGTTAGCAGCGACAGCGGCCTGGAACCCGGCGGGTGTCTTGAAGTCAACAAAGGCGCAGTTCTAAACCCATGTTAGTTCTGTAGCTTTTCCATATGCACATGCAGTTTCACTCACCTTGCCACGGCTGATGTCAAGATACTCAATCTCGCCAAATTTGGTGAGAGCGGCTCTCAGAGCACCCTCCTCGACTTGGCTGTAGACGTTCTTGATGTAAGCACGCTTCTGGTCGGGGTCAGCGGCAGGACCGGCGTTCTGTGCGCGAGACTGCTCCTTCTTGTGTCCAGTAGCTGTTTGCCAGCCGGCAGCCTCACCCTGGCTTGTGGCAGGGGATTGCTCACGAGCGGGTGCAGCAGGCTGGCTGGGCGTAGCGGCTGCAGATTGAGCAGGGGCAGGAGTGGCGGCGGCGGCAGCAGCAGCAGCAGCCTTGGGCTGCGAAGCGGCTTGCTGGGAGGCGGGGGCGTTCACAACAGGAGTAGCAACCTTGTGTGCAGAGGCGGCGAGGCTAGCCCAAGTGCGGGGGGCAGCAGGCTTTGGTGGACCAGAAGGCATCGCGACGGTACTGGCCTTCTGTGCGGGTTGGACTGGTGCGGCAGGCTTCTGGGGCTCAATGATCTCCTCGGCAGGGGCTTGTGGTGCCTCGGTAGCCTTCTCCTCAACAGCGGCGGGTGCCTCTTCCGCAGCGGGTTGTTCAACCTCCTCTGGTACTTGTTGGACCGGAGCTGCAGGTGCAACTTCCTCCACAGCAGGCTCCTCCTTTACAACCTCCTGTAGTTTGTCATCCACCTTGTTCAAGGCCTCCTCGCTGGTTGCAACCTCGTCGCTCTTGAGTTCAGCATTCTCGGGGACGGCGGCGGTAGGAGCTGGTTCGGTGACACCGTTAGCGGGTGCAGCTTGCTCTTGCTGCTCTTCCTCCTCTTCGGGATCCTCTGCGAGGTAACGGAAGATGTCGTTGAGAACAAAGTAACCATTGGTCTGCTCGGCAAGGACAAAGGTTTGGACAAAGCGCTTGTGAGGCTGGCCCTGGTTGGAGATTTCACCAATTACTTGGATCACGATGTTGGCATCAGAGCCCTGTGAGTCGACATTGGTAACGCGGACCTTCGTGTCCTTGAAGTCTAGCTCCTTGATGCGCTCGTTGATCGCCTGTGCTCACGTTAGTTTGATATGAATACTGGACGAGTGTTTACATACCTTCTGGCCCAAGCAAACATTGACCTTCTCTTCCTCAATGCCCGAAACGTACTGCGAGCGCTTGTTGTAGAAAAGCTAGAGTTTGGGTCAGCGACATGTCTTGATGAGGGGTTGATTGGCATGTGCGACTTACGTAAAGTCGGTCGGGGCTCTTGCTCAAGGTGGTGTAGTACTGCTCGACAAAGTACCACCCAACCTCGTCCTTTGGGATCTCAGAGGCGGTTGCTTGTTGTGCGGGCTGGCTGGCGGTTGGTTGCTGCGAGGGTGTGAAGTTGGAGGCGCCAGTGGAGTAGCTGTTCTCGTATCCCTGTGGCGCATAGTTGCCATTGACAGGGCCAGATGATTCGGTGGATGCCATTTTTGGGTATGGAGGGGGAGGAGTAGAGGGCGTGTGGACCGAGGGCTACGACGGCTTGTTAAATGGTTTGCGCGAAGAGGAGCGGGGATTCGGAAGGCAAAATGGAAAGCTCGCGAACGTTGTCTGTGCGTCCGCCGCCCAATCAAGCGAACCCGTCCAACACGTCGTCTACACTACCCACACACATCACCGCTACGTCTCTACCCTCGATATGGAACAAGGTCAAGGATTAAGTGGGGAAAGAAGATGTTGGGACTGGAATCAGGGGCCTCTTGAAGAGGCTTGTAAAGAGCAATGCTTTCCTGTCTGATCTGTCTGGTATACATACAAAGTAGTCCAGGGCGATGACTACGTGTTGAAGAAGGAGAAAACAAGATAAGAGATGCATGGTAAAACGAGACCCTCGTATGCATGCCCGCTCTGATGCCCGATGGCAACCTACTCACTCTCACCCCCCCCCCCCCCCCATCTCGGTTCTTGTGTTGTTGTCAGTCTACAACTCAAGCATCATCTTCTTCCTTGACGTCCAGACTCTCCCTTGTACTCTTCAGCCTCTTCCTGGGCCTTCTGAGCCCTCTCAGCGTCGCGTGCCTCGGACTCCGCGATCTGCACTTCGAGTTCGGCGGCACGCTGGTCCAAATGCACCCTGAGAGCATTGTCCAGCTTGGCCTTCTGCTCCTCTCGCTCTCGCTTCTCTGCTGCTAGAATTCCCGCATACTTCTCTTCCAACCGCTGACGCTCTTCTACCAACTTCTGCTTCATAACGGCAACCTCTGCGTCAGCCCGCTCAGCCAATATCTGATTCCAGCCCTCCTCGGATTTCTCCCAGGCATCGCGCAACGCGGGAATTGCCTTTGACAAAAGTATAGTAACAACGACCACCGCAAGGAATGTAAACCAAACGATGACGACGCAGTGGAAGGTGAACAGCCCGTCGTCATCTACCTGCCCGTATTGATTCAACTTCACGATTTTGAATCCGAGGGGTTTCAGAAGTTCGTTCAACCTCTTGATATCGTTCAACCCCTTGATATCGGTCAAGTGGGGTATAAGGGCGCTGACATCTCCTCCTTTAATATCGATGCAGGTCAAGTGTTCCTTCATGCTGTATGCGTGTGAAAGAACGGGATTGACCACGCGGCTGAGAAGGGTATTGGTAGGGTCGGTTTGGTTCGAGGACTCGTGCCTGTTTAAACGGCGGGCCCCTTCGGTCAGGGTGGTGTTGATGCTGCGAAGCACGTCGGTCATGGCGGTCATGGCCTGAGCCATGTCTGAATCATAGGCCATGACGGAGTGATAGGCACCCATGGTGGTGAATGTCTGGGTTACGGAGTACATTAGTGAGGGCAGTACTTGAAGGAGAAGCGCTGGGATTATGGTACCTTGATGAACTTTAGCAGGATCTTGTTGGGTGAGTGGTGTTTGTTGGTAGAGTTGAGTTGTGGTGGGATGGAGGAGGATGGGCTGTAACAGGTTGAGGGGGTTGTTTGTATAGCCGTGTATGGAAGGGAAGCTTGTGCGCCTGGACGTAGGCAAAAGCGGTAGGTTCGTCTCAAATGGCAGTAACAGTGGGGGTGATTGCAGAAAGAGCTGTTGAACAGGCCATGTCATGGGTGCCAGCATCACATCATTGAGAATATCCATATTGTTCTGGTCATTACAAAGAATCGGACTTTGAGACACAGAGTTGCATCGTTGTCAGCGTTGAACATACTCGGGTTAGGTGATAACATGGACATGGGTTGGGCTGACGACGTGGAGCAACTGGCTATGATGATGGCTCCGTATCAATACCTAATGCCAACCAAGTACTTTGGAATAGATATGTACATGCATTTCTCATTCATCCCAAATGTTTTATCCTCTTCGCTCCATGCACAGTAGTATATGCTGCAAACTCGTCCCATCTCCCTAACGACGGAGGGAAACACCATGCTGCGGGACAGCTTTGTCCAAAACTCTGTCCGTACATTGTGAAATCAACCCTGCACGCATAATACGATTTGTTTTGCGCCCCTCGTCTCCCGTAGTCTTACAAAAGGTAGGAGTAGGCTGACTGTCGGGTGAGGCTGAAGAAGTCGCACTAGTAGTGGGCCCCATCGTCTTTGGCTGGAATGTGGACTGCAGTGCTAGTGCTAGATCGGACAACAGATCATCCACCCTTGCTCTCTTTTGCTACCATTGCTGCATCTGGGAGTGCAACGTCGCCGGCTAATCAAATAACGTCTGTGCTGGTTACACGAGCCTAGATCAAGCAAAAGATGAGAAGGGATCCCGCTCGTCCTACATACGTCAGCTTTGGTAGCGAGTGGAGCCTGTTCCGCGCTTCCGCCCACCACATGGAAGCTACGTGCCGATCGCCCATGAGCCGAAAGCAAGACAGATGCATTCTCATGGTACACATGGCATGTGTGCCATCCTTTTGTGAGAAAACAAGCCACCATGCCCTTATCTGAAGGTGGGCTCTCCGAGGCAATCAAACAAGCAATTCTGTCTGCCCCGCACAAAAGCGACTCTTGGTCCGGAGCGATTGGTCGACTCTTGAATTTGGCAGGATCGGACGGATGGTGGAGAAAGGCGCAGCCCAGCTTACATATACTATACGTATATATGCAAAAGCATCACGCCTCCATCTTTCACCTTCTTTCCATTCAACCACTGCCTTGCCCTCTTCTCATATCACTAAATATTCATCATGGAAACACATAAGGCGACAGTAGCGTCTCTTGCGGCGCAGGTTGCCAAGTTCAGCGCATCCAAGACACCCTTTCGCATATATCATGGTTCCACACTGTCAACACGAACATCGTCTCGTGCACGCAATCAAATCATCGACGTCAGCTCGCTGGACCATGTGCTGCAATTCGACGAGCTGGAGAAGACGGTACTCGTAGAGCCGAATGTTCCGATGGATAAGCTGGTGGAAGCTACCATGGCAAAGGGATTCCTACCAAAGGTTGTCATGGAGCTGCCGAACATTACTGTTGGTGGTGGGTAAGTGGAACGTTTGTTTTTGCACTCGAGCGGTCAGGTCCAAGTTGCTCAAGATCCTTGCCCATGACACCCTTCTTATATGCAACATGATATATCTTCGAGCCACGAACACTGATGGACGTGACTAGGTTTGCTGGCACCAGTGGGGAAAGCAGTTCCTACAAATATGGGCTCTTTGACCGCACCATCTCGGGAATAGAGATTATCCTCGGCAACGGTGAGGTTGTGTGGGCATCCACGGAGGACCACCGGGATCTGTTCTTCACAGCCGCCGGGAGCTGTGGAAGCCTGGGCGTCATCACACTACTCAAAATGGAGCTCATTCAGGCCAGTAACTACGTAGAGCTGGAGTACATACCCGTCAGCAGTACAGAAGAAGCGGTGAAGCAACTTCGACTTCATCAGGATGATTATACCGTCGATTACATGGATGGTATCATGTACTCTTTGAAGAGCGGGGTGATTATGATTGGGCGCTTGACGGATGCGCCAATGGATAGGAAGATCCAGAGCTTCGACCAACCAGCAGACCCTTGGCTCTACATGCACGCCGAAGATATTGTAAAGCGGACCCAGGGAAATAAGACGACGTACCGGGAGCTCATACCTACACAGTCGTACTTGTTCAGATACGACCGAGGCGTCTTCTGGTCTGGACTACGAGCATTCAAGTACTTTGTCACACCGTTCAACCGTGTTACTCGCTATCTGTTGGATCCTTTTATGTACTCGCGAACAATGGTACATGCGCTGCACCGGTCAGGTCTTGCATCTCGGACAATCATCCAAGACTACGGGGTGCCGTATGATACAGCAGATGAGTTCATTCGATGGATTGATGAGAAGACTGGCATCTGGCCCCTTTGGCTGTGTCCTGTCAAATCGGCGCCGCTGGGCGAACGTAGCTTCTCGCAGGGCAACAACGTCAAGGACGACATTCTGCTGGACGTGGGCATCTGGGACATGGGGCCGAATGACGCCCAGGCCTTCATCAAGCTGAACCGCGACTTTGAAGCCAAGGTGACGGCGCTTGGGGGCATGAAGTGTCTGTACGCACATGCATACTATACCGAGCAAGAGTTTTGGGGGATTTACGACGAGAAGAAGTACATGGAGCTGCGCAGGAAGTACCACGCTGAGAGTCTGCCGAGCGTGTACGAGAAGGTGCGTGTCGATCTGCAAGGCGTTGCTGGAGACAAGAGTGGGCGCAAGAGACAGTCGTGGAGCGAATGGGCATACTGGCAATTCTGGAGCACGTGGCCGATGGGGGGACTGTACGGAATCGCCAGCGCGACAAAGGGGTTGTTTTTCAAAAGCGATTTTTTGCTGAAAAAGTAACAAGGGGTACATGTATGTACGCACATAGGTATCAGTATGTAGAGTATGGAACCTTGGAACGGATGCATGGCCAGGCCACGTGCGGGAGGGGATGATGGAGGGGATCCGGCGTCGTCATGCATCTCGCGAGCAAATCCCCCTGACAGGGCTGGCTGTATTGAACCCTTTGATTCCAGGCCGTGGGAAGATCAGCCGCTGATGCTTGTGCGGGCGCCGTTCACGTGGTGACGTCGAGTGAGGCGGGGGGTGACTGCAAGCGCCAGCCGTTCACTCGCCAAAAACCTGTATGGGGGCGGGTTTCAAGGTTCAAGTGGTACCTAGAGGGCCCAAGGCAGCGAGTGCGTAAGCATGAGTTAGTGAAGACGCGCCCAAGAGGCCGTCGCGTCGACGTCACCCGCGAAGGGCTAGCGTAGGCGTAGACATGCATGGGCCGCATTGACGTAGCAAAAAGCCTCCACTTGCCCAACCACCCCATTTCACGCACAGTCGCACAATCCCAGGCGCCCGTTCAACCTCCTCTTACCCACACTAGATCAAAGCTGGCCCTGCCCTGCCTTTCTTGTGCCCCGCTGCTGTCCATTCCACCGCGCTCTCTCCGCCTGGGCACCCCATTTTTCATTCTATCCAGACCTTTCTTGGCCTTGCACCCGCTCACCGGTTGGACCACGTTTTTCTGGCTGGCCCTTTTTTTTGTTCGCTTTCTTTCTTGATAGATAGGTACGGAGCTCCAACACGCGCAAAATCACGCGTGATTGACTCTCCCAGCACCGTGGGAGCTAACAGCAGCTGTAGAATATAGCAATTGACCCCTAGACGTACCACCATGGCGCGTCTTAGCGGTCTACCATCTGAGCACCACCACGAGGGCCCTGGCGACGCTCCACGACGAAAGCGCGGCCGCCCATCCACCAAGTTCCAGACGCCCTCGGAAGACATGAGCTCCAGCGGCAAGCGGACTGCTTCGCCTTCTGCTGAGCTCTCGCAGACGAAGCGCACAAAGCGAATTGCGGTTGAAGATGACGAAGACCAGATTGCCCACGAAATTCAGCAATCGTTTTCGCGGTCGCAACAGGGCGACAATATCAACGTCGAGACGCAGAGCAGCCACACCACCCGCCGCCACGCACGACGACACTCTGAGCCTCCCGTCGCCGTCGACGATGATGATGACGACGAGGACGAGCTCATGGCCCCGCAAGCTTCCACGCAACCACTTCCAGGCCTGACCCCCCACCTTGATCGTGTTGGTGCTGCCCGCAAGCGCTTCGTTAACATCCGCCGGTCCCGCATGTCCATGCCTGCCCAGTTGCACATTGAGCGTGTAGATGAGGTCGACGAAAACAACTCCAACCGCGTTCAATTTGCACCCCTCACACAAGTACTTGACAGCCGTGCTAGGCGCCGGCTTCGCCGCAGCCACCTGAGTCAAGAGGTAAACAGCTTCGAAGACCACCAGAAGAAAGACAAGAAGCTCTTCCTCGAGCTCCGCCGCCAGCTGCGCGAACAAGATGAAAAAATCAAGGATCTCGAGTACCAGCTCGAAGCCCGCCGCCTCGGAGAGATTGATATTACCGATGCACACGCCGACGAGCTGCAAGTGCAGCTAGATGAGGCTCGCCAACAAATCGACGAGCTTCGAGCATCCTCGTTGTACAACGGTGACGACAATGAGGAGCCTGTCAATCTTTCCGACGATGAAGAAGCACTCGTCATGGTTGATCCCGAAGACCTTCACATGTCGCAAGACCTCGACATGGAGCCTATCCCCACTGGCAAATACGCCTCTCGTGCGCTCGAAATCTCCAGCCAGATGACCCTCGAGTCTCTGCCGACCCTTTCGCATCTCCACCGCGACAGCTTGACCGAAGGCGAGGAAGTAATGATGGACAAGATCGAAGATGAAGCCATTGAGCGCTACGAACGGGAACTGCAACAGCTCAGCAAAGCCTTGGGCGAGTCTCAGGGCGCATTGCGCTTGATCACGATTGAGCTGCAGAATTTGCGGTTCGTCGAAGCCGGTGCCTCCTCGAGCGACATCTTGGCTGAATTGCGACACGGATTCGAAGACATCCGCGCTGAGATTGAGAAGTTCTTCCCTGGTACCACATCTGGTGTCACTAACCAACAACTTCTGCAAAAGGTTCCCCAGCTCTTTGGTGGCATCTTCTACGAGCTGAAAGAAAAAATCACGCTGCTCAAGGACTCTCAAAAGACTGAGGTTCTTCTTCGACGACAGTACGAAGGTGTGCTAGACCTGCTCGGCGACTCCGAGGAGCGAGTGAAGCAGCTAGAGTCGGATGTGTTCACGCTTGACAAAGCAAACGAAGACAAGCAGCGTACCATTCTCGAACTTGAGGAGCGCAATGCTACCTTGACCAACCTGAATGACGAACAAGAGGCCCAGCTAACCAAACAAGATTCTGATATCGCTGATCTTGAGGACGAAAATGCAACCTACAAGCAGAATGTGGCAGAGCTTGAAGAAGCTCTTGAAAAGTACCGCCAGGACCTTGACGATGTCACTACCGCAGCCACTGAATTCGAAAATAACCACCACGACACCATCGCCCGCATGGAGAAGGAACATGAGGAGGCCATAGCCGCCCTAGATGATTTGCGTGCGGCAGAACAGGAGGGTCGTGAAATGGCAGAAGCCGAAGTTGAGCAAAAGAACGACTACATTCAGCAACTAGAGGAAAGCATCGAGCGTATGGAAACCGATGTCGACAATATCACCGCAGATATGAGCACGCTCAGAGAACGTCTGGCTACTCAGACTGCGGCCCGCGAAGCTGCCGAAACCGAGCGGGATGAGCAGATTGAGCAAGTCTACAAGCACGCCAACACCATCGAGAATCTCACAGACACCGTCACTGAGCTCAAGGAGCAGCTCAATGAATACCGGGATAATCTGGCCGCCGAGCGTGCTCAACGCGAGAAGACCGAAGCTGATTTGGATGAAGCCAACGAGAAGATTGAAGATCTCAACATTCGTCTTCATGACACTGGTATTCAGGCTAATGAACTTCGTTCGAAGCTGTTCCAGCTCCAACAAGAAAAGGAGGCCGCGATCAGTGAGCTTGAGGAGGATGCAGAGGAGCGCGAAAATGAGCTCAACAACCAGCTGGAGTCTGAGTCTCAGCTTCGTGAGAACGCTGAGAAGACAATTGGCCGACTGGAGCAGCAGATTCTGCAGCTTGAAGGAGACATCGCGACGCTTGAGAACAACCTTGCCGATATGACCGAATCACGTAATCAGCTCGAGCAAGACCGCGATGTCCAGGTTGCCAACCTCGCCGCTCAGCTCGCAGACCTTACTAACAAATATGCCGCATTGGAGAACTCAACCAGCTCTACGATTGCGTCTCTTCAAGCCAACATCATCGACCTCAACAACCAGGTGCAACGTCAACAAAGCGAAATTGAGGACCTTATTGAGCAAGTCGCTGAGAAGGAGCGCATGTATCTCGAAGATACTACCGCTCTCAAGGAGAAGATTGAGAATCTCGAGGAGGATCTTAGCAACCAGAAGGCTGAGAATGAGAGCTACCGAAGAGAGAACGACTCGTTGTCCAGACGTGTCGAGGCGGAGGCTAATGAGCTACTGAACATTGTCGGTGCGCACAACGACCAGATTAACTCTCTCAACGCCGTCATCAGGTCACATGAAGCGACGATCAAGAACCTTCAAGACTCGTCTGAGAAGCGCACGGCCGAGTACGAAGAGTTGCTCGAGGACCGCAACAACGAAATCACGGAGATGCGTCTCTTGGGCGATGCTCGTGTCGAGACGATTGTCCTTCTTGAAGCTCAAATCGAAGAGATGAAGGAGCGCTTCCGCCTTGCTGAAGAAGATACGCGCGCGACCATCGACGCCCTGACTGCTTCGCAGCGCCAACTCCAAGAACAAAATGAACGTCTTGCCGACGATCTCAAGCGCCGCAACCAGGAAGCTCTTCAAGCTGTACAAGAAATGAAGCTCAAGCGTGTCGAAGTCAAGACGCAGGGCGTTGACCTGCACCGCGTTGTCACGGGCAAGATTGCCAAGACAAGCGAGAAGGTCAAGATTGGCAAGAAGGGCAAGAAGAAGAGCTCTAGGCGCCAATGGGATTCAGGATTTGGCGTTGATGAAAATGTAGAAGATGACGAGCTCAATGGCGAAGAGCAACCGATTGCCGCGTAGAGTGCGCTTGGGTGCGGTCTCGATAAGGTTTCCTGAGGCCCACTTTTCTTGGGCTCCACAAGGGATGATGTCTATGTTCTTGGCCTTTGGCTCTTCGTCTTCTTCTTTACTCCAAACCTACTTGGACGTTGTCGTTGTACGTCCTTTCTCCATCTGTCTCTTTTACACCTTTCTGGGTATTTTTCTCTATCGGAACTGGGACAAGTTGTTTGTCTTGCTTTTTTTGCAGAAAATTGTATGCCTCTCTTCTTCTTGTTTTCTTACTCTTTGGAGGGAGGGGAGGCAGGAGTGTGCATTGTCTTCTTGTGTTTTATCCTTTTCGATATGAAGGGATAGATCGTACTGGGGACAAAATCCATTGCTAAATTAACGACTTTTGATGACTTGGCTTCTACTGGCTTCGTTTCTTAGGCCTGTTTCTTTTTTGACTCGGTTTAGTTTGGAGGTAATTACACAGCAAGGCAGCAACAGTGTGTATGTATGCATGTATGTACGTATGTATGTTATTTTCCTTTGTGGCATATTAGCGAGGTGGAGTTTCCTTTATGGTATTGTATGCCCGACGGGTTTCATGGCAACGATGGAAAGAGGAGGATTACAACAAGCAAGTGGTACATTGTGTTAGGTAGTTGGTTCTGTAGCTGCAATTCTCGTTGGTCTTATCAAACACAATGGCTCTAGTGTGCTTCATGTATACTCACCTCCCTTCGTAATTCGTATCTCATACCGTATGGGTCTCTGATGCACTCTATGAGAGAATCAAAGGCGCGTGCGCATCCTCAATCTACGACACAACATCGTCACGCATATATCTCGTGCGATGTCGTGCATATACACTGCTGAAGGCCATTGAAACCAACAACCCGCGCTTGGATACTTACTACCTTGCAATCGAAACCCCCCCCCCCCCCCCAGATTTTCCCTCCCAGTATCACCACCACAACTACCATACTCCTACCTTTTTTTTCGCCCTATCCCATAAGACTTCTCTCTCTCTCCAACACAAACCACACCCAACCATCTAATCATCCCTCCTTCACAACCTCGAGATATTCTTCATCCTAGTCACATCTTCCCTTCCCTTTCGCAACCCTCCTTCCCAGACAAACACCGATTATCAGGGCATCAACCCCATTAACCTACTCCTTACCATCCCTGCTTAAAACAAAGCGGCTGGGGGCGCATTGACGCTTGGCACTTGCCGAAGCGCTGGGTGTCGGAACCCACGTACCCCGTCTACCTCCCCCCTCCCCCCCCCCAAAAAAAAACAAGATAGGGGGTGGTAGGGGTGTGTAGTGGGAATAAGGACATGGATGGGGTGTATTATACGATGGGTTTATTTTTGAAGATTTGCTTTATCCGAAGCGCTGGGTGTCTGTGTGTAGGGATTGTGGATGTTTTTTTGGAATCTATAGATGGGGGGGGGAGGAAAGGTAGATGATGTGTGGAGAGAGAGGGAGAGAGGGGAAAGTCCTAGATTTTTGATTTGGTTTGATTGATTGTCTATGTACACGAGGCTTGACATGTGTTTCGTTAAAAAAAAAAAGTGAAGATAAGGTATGTACAAAAATTGCGGGAGTTTTGGGGTTTATTTTTGGTTCCCGCAACCCCAACCCGTCCCCTTCCCAGGTTTCGCTGGTGCGGTTGCGCAGTGGTCTAGGCCGTGAACACATATAGTGTGCATTGGCAGTGTGTTTCTTCCATTGTAAGGGAAAACCGTGGTTGCCACAGGGAGTATGCTTGTTTTCCCCCCACTGGGTTATGCCGTATGGTCGGCTCGGGCAGTGCTCGTTTTCCCGTGTGGTTGCGGGGGAGAGGGATAATGGGTTGTAAGTATGAGTCTTGGGCGAAAAGAAAAGAAACTTTCATTATGGGATGTGCGGTAAAGACAAGTCCTTGAGACTCATGTTGCGGCTGTCACTCGATTCGGTGCTCCATCTTGAGTTTGGTGTTCGAGGTCGTGCTTTTCGCGCTCCGGCTTCCATTTCTTCGACATCCTCGGGTTGCGCTAGTTCGCTGGTGACTTGGGTGGTTGTGATAAGCTTGATGTCTGTGGCGCCTGCGCTGACGAGGTCATCTGAGCTATCGTTGCTTGAGGAGAGTGTAATTCTGCTCTTGTTCCTGCCCCTTCGGGTCTTTCCATGCGAGTTTGTGGCTTCGACTGTACATTCGCCACCGAAGCGCGTTGGCTTTTCTACCCAGAACACTGCGAATGTGTCTATGCCGTTATCTTCAGAAGGCGGCTCATCGCTGAATATCAGGATACGTCGAGTAATTGTGTAGAGGAGGACATCGAGCCAGCCGTTGGAAGTGATGATTGCACCACAGAGACAGAGGCGTGCTAGTGATGGTGGGCTGCCTGACATGGCCGCCATACGCGCGCTGGCGAGAGGAAGAGTGCAGATGATATATACAAGAGGGTATGCGACCATGAGGTTGGCGATGGACCGTACTCGTTCGGACTCTTCGGGCTTGTAGTGGCCTGAGCGAATGCGGACGATCAATATAGCATAGATAAGGGCGTATATGATGACGTTGCCGAATTCACTTGGTAGAAGAGTTAGCATGAACCATTGGACTGACAGCGTGGTGCTTACGCGATGAAGATCCAGAAGTAGTGGGTCCATAGTCGAAGGTCTTCATGGTTATGACTGATCCAACACCATACACCGGATCGAACGTAGATGCCCTTGCCATGCACGAAGATGGGAACGGTAGAAATCCCAAGGATGAATAACCATAGCAAGAATATAGTCAGGTAAAAGGCCCGGGGTTTTAGTCGATAGTTTAGGATGACGGACGCAAAGGTATGTAGACCGATGGCGAGACACCAGATGCCGCTTCCCAAGTCACCCGTCGAGACTAGCCAACTCTGCGCAAAGCAAACCGGATTTTTTACTTCCAAGGATCCCAGTCTCAGCCATTCGACGTTTAGTAGGAAAGCAAGGGATTGTTGTATGTCTGCCCAGAGTAGGTTGAAGATTAGGATGACGAATTGGTTACTCCGTTTGGAGCGGAGTTGCCAGGACACAAGCTTGTATGTGAGTACCAGTAGAAGGGATACTGAGGCGAAGAAGCTGACAAAGCCCAAAACGACGACTGCGCGTAACCATGGGTGGATGTGGTCTGGTAGGACAAACGACGCAGAATCGGAGTCGTGGTGCTGAGGGGTCATTGCAGCAGGTTAGGCGGGTTGACGCTCGTCTCGTCTCGTCTGATGGAGGGCAAAGATGTTACATGCCAAAAACAAGACCAGTCTTGCTGTTCGAAAATATCATACCGAGTGGGCCAGGCATGGAGCAGGTATGGAAGGGAAAAGGAAATGGGTGGCGCAGGGAAAAAAAAGGTTGTAGGACCGGCGCCGGGAACAGGCAGATCAAGTAGGTGATGCACGGTTGGCAGATGGGTCAGGCATGCTGAGTGCCTCCTCCGCATGGCAGCGAAGAATTGTAATCTGGGGGCCCACTGTAAGCTGGAGGGTTGGATCCTCCCCCCAGTCCCCCACCGATAGTACGGGACGCGCTAGGATGGTAGCGCAGCTCGTGGCATCCATGCCGCAGACGCAACGGAGAAGGATGTTAGCCTATTACTCCTTTGACAGCCATGTCTATACAAAACGTACAATAGCCGGCGTGGGGAAGTCTTGTAGAGGCTACAGTAGAGTATGTAGACTAATCTAATAGTACGACTCCAGCTTGATGGTCAGCGTCTTTGGCGCACTGGTACTACTAGTAGCATGCGACATGGCCCCAGAAGCTCCTCGGAATCCTTTAGACTGCATGTCATCAACGTGCTTCCCGTCCCCCGCACACACATAGACACACAGTAAAGTGCTCGATTAGGGCAGAGGTGAACAATTGAGCGTCATCTGACCAGCATGAGATCAGGCATGCAGTCAACACAAGGACCACGCCCGGCAGGCCCGGGGTCCCACTCTATTGTCAACACTCCATGACTCTGGGCGCTGCACCAATGATTCGGTGGCGCCTGTCTAGGTCGTGTAGAGGCATGTGGCCGGTTCCTCTTCGGTTGATATGGAAGCGAGAGCCGACGGTTGGTTGGTAGAGTAGACTTGGAAGGTTGTGGCTAGAAGCCACATTCGCATCTTTACAAAATCCAAAAAAACGCCCCTCGTCAACGGTCGCGCGAGATGTGTCGATGTGCATGTTTTCTTTGCTCGTCATCATGTTTGGCCCATGCATGAAAGAGGGACGATCCGCATGGAAGTCGTGTGTATCACGCTACTATGGTGCCATTTGGAGCAAGGTTCCCCTATTCGCTGGGCCCTGAAGAAGAAACCAAGAAGTGGCCTTGGACTGGCAAAGCAGTCATGGTATCTGCTCGTCTTCGCACTGGCCTATCGGCGCATATCGATCTTGTTAAAGCTCCGACAAGCAGGCGGGTAATCTACCTGACCTTCCTGAAGCGTGTGGATAATGTGCGATACTACGTCTGGCGGGCGCTCAAACTTCAGGCCATCATGGCGCAACGACCACACAGCGGAGCATCCACGCCATCAACGATCTAGCGCGCCCTGCGTCACGGCATGGAACACATGCACATGGGCGGGCCAGCCAATCAGCAGGGCGTATGGTGATGGCCTGTGAGACTGACGACGCGGGAGATGCACCCAGGTCGTGTTTTCGGAGCAAAGGGTAGCAAGATAGGCCCTACTCTGTACAGTATTCTAGAATCCCGGATAAAAGGAGTCGGCGGCGGCACGTAGATTGTTTCTTTCGCCTAGTATGCTAGTGTAGCAGCACATCAATATAGCCCAGCCGTGCGTGAGACACATGCAAACAAACTCTACTTGGTGTCAGTACAAATCAGCAACGCATTACCCTCGATAATCCCTCGGAATAATTACTTTTGACCAGTGGCTGGCTATGCACGGGGGGGGGGGGGCGATTGATTGATCTTACCCCGGAAATAGCAGTGTTGGTCGCGTTGGCACAAGAGACGCTAGTCCCCTTCCGGCCAGCTAAGCTCTGCGCCCCAAACATGTGCAATATCGCTTCAACACGTCCTGTTCGTCCAGAGGTCCTGTCCAGCACGCTCGTCGCTCCGTTTCAGAGCACGCAACCGCCCAATCCAGCGCCTTGCCATGCACAGTAGCCTCGACGTTGCATTATGGCCCGCCTGCCATGACATTGGCCATGCTATAGCAATGGGTGGCGTTACGAACCGCTTGACCGGGAATGGGAACATGTTTGCGCGTGAGCACAACCAGACCCCAAGCCCTGCGTTGTTGACAAAGTTATATCATGCCAAGCCAGAGCACTGTCACGAGCGCGCTACCATATGCCATTGGTGCTGGCAGCAGGGCTGAAGCCCTTCCGAGACATCCGTAACCAGCTCCAGGGTCTGCAGATCATCTGGCCCATATCTTTGTTTCCAGAATCCAATGCCTAACTATACTCCTATGGGACCCGACCTTCGCTTCTTCCCGCAAACAATCGACTGGAGCGAAACGAATCCATTCCGAACGAACGTGCACCTCTGATCTTGCTGGCCCAAAAAAGGAACGCCACAAAAGCACCTGACATGGCGGAATTGCCTGCAAAAGAATAGCCTAGTTACACTTTTGTCTTTTTTAGCGCAATGTCCTGGCCCACGCCAATTGGAAGTGGTAACAACGCCAAGCACACTTAAGCCTCCATACAGAACAGGTATACCCATGCCCTGAAAAAAGGCCGTAACCATCTGATCTGCACTCCGTCGTGGGGGGAGGGAAAAAATTGAGGTCATTGCTGACAAGACAAAGAAAACGCGGTCACTGCGCTGGTCCAGTCGGAGGAGAGTGGCAAAGGGGCGGTGCAAAAACAAAAAGACAGACAGCAAAAAGACTGTGGTAGGGAGGAAGGTAAGTAGCGAAGAGAGGAAAATAATATCCGAGCTTGTCTACGTAAGTAAGCCAATCTTGGGACCACATCGTGTGTGTGTGTGTGTGTGTGTGTGTGTGTGCGTTGTTCAGGACCCTAAAATGAATAACAAAAATGAATTCTTCAATCAAAATAACAAGTTTAAGTTTACACAATGTTTCTTATCGCAGCTGAGGAAGACGGGAAACAGGCATTGGCCCCGCCGAAAAAAAGGGCCTTTCTCTCTCTCCCCAAAAGATTTGGGGGGCAACATGTTGTAAATTCTGACACTTCTCTCTCTACTTACCGCAAATAACTCGGAAGCAAAAAAACCCAATCTGCGCGAAAACATGTTCTACATGTTGTCATGTTCGGGCCTTTTTCTTTCAAATCAATGTGCAATAGATGCTATGAGTTTACCGTTTATGGAATTCTGGATAACGCGAGATGAGAAATACCGGCATGTGTTTTTATTTATTTATTTTGGTCTTTGCTGCGTTCGTACGAATGAAGGGAAAGGTAGCATTAGCACTTTAGAATAATATCCTTGTTGGTTTTCGGAATCGAAAAATACTTGTCATGACACAGGGGGGTTTTTTTTAAAAAAAAAATTCTGTAAACAGCAACTGTCAAAAATTTCTCTATTCCATCTTCTCTCGGAAATTTCAGAGGTCGCTCTCTCTCTCTCTCTCTCTGTCTCCAATCCCCCATTCCTTGAAGGAAAACACAGTTGCGGGGATAGTTTTTTTTTTAGGGATTTTAACATCAGAATAGGTGACCCTCTGCGGACCTTTCTCAATCACGAAATCTAATCATTCAATTATTCCCAACGTAGAGGGAACTTCAAAGGAAATATTAGATAGACGTTGCGGCAATTCGTTTCTTGAGGTCGTCATCCATTCAAGGGCGGGTATTATCACTGCTAGCTTCTAATGTTTCTTCTCTAACAAAATCTAATTTTTAGTTTCATAAACAGAAGAGGCTTCTTTTTATAATTTGCCTTTTCAAGCTCTATTTTCTCAAGAGCGGCGAGTTCCTTGGTACTCCTTTGTACCTAGAGCCTTCAATGCAAGCAATTTAGCATGTTGAATTTTGTCATGGCTGGGGATTTACTTCTCGATAATCGATAAATATACTTTAATATCCTGTATCAACATCACCTTGATCGACGATGATCGAAACGGGCTCTGGGATAGTAATACCAACAAGGGCGTCAGAACGATATGTGTATCTCTCATGGTATACTGGTAAAGCAAGAGGGTTCCGATCACGGCTATATACAAATATTCTTGAAGACTGCAAATTTTGTCTTGCCACAGTAGCTCAATGTATTGCTACACTTTCCTACGTGTAAGGGGATTTAGGGAGGGGGGGGCTGGTAGGTAGAGAATTATGGGACTGTCGAATGCGTAAAAGGGGGAGGTGGTACCTGTGGAATATTATCTCGCCGATGGTAGGATTGGATATCTGAGCGCATGTATACAGTTTCATGGTAATTTTTACTTACATGAGGTCTTCATATTGTACATCCTGCATGCATGCACTAAGCCTTGGATTTGCCATTCTTTGTTAGGTGCATGGCTGTTAGTTGTAAATATCGAGCTGACGATTATACACGTCTTGGAACTCGATTCAGGGGAAGATATAGGCCTGGTTCGATGTCATTGACATCTTCGGAACCCTTAGAACAGATCCCTTCTTCGAAACGTTTTGTTGGTTATATAGCCATTGGTTGCTGAGGACACGATGATATTGATCCACATCGAATAATTATAACGTGACCATGTTCCGAAGGCTGGTTTCATTAAGCAGGGATTCTAGCAGGAATAAAAGACAAAGATCATAGTGCTTGAAAATTTCGCATTTTCATGTAACGACTAGAGGGCAAAGAGTCCATCCTCTTCCTCTCTTTACACCCATCGATGATTAAATGCATCTCACCATTTCCAGCCTGTGTCAACCTTGCATCGTCAGATTAAAGCCCAGAAGAAGTATATGATGTGCTGTAGAGCTTTTTCTCGTCCTTTTCGCTACGTTTGCCAATTGCTATATTCTACATAACACTCCCACTATTGGAGGTATTACTGGTCATGCGTTAGAAAGTAGGGGCACTCAGCAGCTACTTTTGGAAGAACTGTTGAAGTATTCCTGCGGCTTCTTGTAGAAAGTTCATACTATGACTGGATAGGTCGACCAGTCTTACATCCAGTATCCTATTGGGCGAATTTCTGATACTGGACTGAGTCAATCTGTCACTTTAGTGTGATCAAGAAAAGTCTCGTAGGAACACTTGACACTAGAACAATGACCAGGTGCCTAGGGTTTTATTTGGGAGGCTACGTATTTCACCCTGGTGCTATTTTGGTAGGCAAAGGAGAGGTGATGATCTTGCCATAACAATTTGCATCAGTATCTCCATCCCCAGGAGAGCGACCTTAGAGGAATCTTTCGAAGAATGAAGCCGACATATCACCAAGAACCGGATCAATCTACTGAGGAGAGTTTTCTTGGATGACCTCTTCGCAGCTACTTTACAGAATCGACAGGCCACTACATAAAATCCGCCATCACCTCAACGAGAAACAGTACCTTGCCTTCAAGCTCCATTCCAGACGACCTTGAGACATACCTAGAAGTATCACTCTATGCTAGTACACACTCTTCTGGTATCCAAAGAGCCCGAGTCTCATGCTATCCAGAACCCCCCCAGACATCTCAGAAGCACTCGCTTCCGCCATTGCAACAGACAGTTACGGTGGAATTTAGTGAATGAGAAGTCTGAGCAGCCTGGAAACAAGGATGAATTACAGTTCGGTGTGCTTACAAGCCTGAAGCCTTAAGTGAGAAAGTCACAAGGAAATATGACCCAGCCTGGCATCTGTTGAGGTGCCACTGCCATCAGTCTCTAGGGGGGGCTTCAAATAAACCTTGTATATGCTGTGGTGCGTTCTCAGACACATGTGGAAGCGGGTCTCGTGGCTTGTGCATATAGTGGCTATGGATGCGATGCCCAGACTTACTAGGAAATGGTTGAGCAGTGCCCATATGTTTTCTGATGGTGCAATGTAGGCTGTACCATTAATTTCTAGGAAGTGTACTAGTAGTGACAGAAGAAATAGCATGGTATCTTGATACTAGAACGTCACCTCCATTTCTCCTGCGCCTTATTTACTAACAACAGGAAAGGTAAGGTTCGGACTACTCTAGTTGCTTACGTCAAGACTGGCTCTTCTTTCTTGACCAAACAAAATGCGATTAAACATTTTTGAGAGACTCTCGGGCTACATATTTACTATCTACTAGACTATCTCAGTGATGCCCTATAGCAAAATCCTCCCCAGAAAGCATCCATCCACGAGACCAAGCAACCTATTTTCCACAGCTTGGACCGCCTACTCTTTGCCGTGTATACACGCCCTCGTATGGCGCAGATGAGAAAGTAAAACAAATTATGCAAAAATTGTGTATATAAAAAATGCGTCTCTAACAGCAATGCCTTCGTATAATCGTTTGATGTGTGAATCTAAGAGTATAAATGAACGAGTAAACTCTTTTCGAGCAAAGGTTGGAAAAGACTGAGAAGCTGCAAACGGCCATCTAGATTCAGTATTAAATAGCCAAAGAATAGATGATTTTATTTAAGAGAAATAAAAGAGTTAGATAGGAGAATCATCATCATCATCATCGCAGTGGGGATGTCGCTCGCCCATCTACGGGGGTTGGCTCTGTAGTAATCTGTATACTGGGCAGCCGTTCCAGGTCCAGATTCAGAGCCGGTAATTGCGGGGCTCTGGTATTGATAGGGCTTTCGTAGTTTGGTGGGTCTTCGTATGCAGGGGCTTCTTCTGCTGGAATGTCTACGTGTGGCGACGGTGCGCTGCTTCCACTGCGACTTGTTTCTGGGTTTAGAGATATCACCTCGAACCCTTCACTGTTGCCGTTCGAATGTGAGTGCGAGCTGGTACGGGAAGCATCGGCAAAGTCGTAGTCGTCGGATCCGTGGGACTCGACAGATTGGGCGAGGGAGGTTACGGAGAGGCCGCGTTGATGGGTATCGTTAGTGTAGCCACGAGACCGACCGCCTCCACTAGCAAACGAGGCGGCCGAGTCAAGCAGGGGACGATGGTCGCTCTCTGAAGAGTTTGCGCGTAAACGAGTGCCATCGTGCCTTGCAACACCGAGATCACCATAGGCTACAGACGAGACTCGTTGCTCACGGCTTCGTGTTCTGGCTTGATGCTCTGCAATGAGCATTTGTGATACAGAGAGATCTGCTGCCTCTTCTGCTCTTCGTCGAATGTCTGCAAGTGCCTGGACGTCGCCTCGTGCCCGTGCCTCTCTCCGCGCTTGTCGGCGTGCTTCTCGTTCCGCTGCTTCGACTCGTCGTGCCAGTCGGATTTGGTACAGAGACTCCATCTCCTGCTCTCGTTGCATTTCTTCTTCATCTTGTGTTTCTGGGAGTTCAATGACGTTGTCCATGCCTGCCCGTTCGCCCTCTCGTGCCAGCACCCTCTCGTTTTCCCTCGCGGCGGAAGAGTATGCAGGGAGCGTCATAACACTGCGAATTGAGGTATTCCGGTCAACGCCATTCGCGTTGGTGCTGCCAATGTGCCTCTCGGGATCTCCTGTTGCTGCGCCGCTCATCTCACCGCTTGCTCTACTGGTGCTTCCGCGGTACTCGGTATCCTGCAAACTGGTCGAGTACTCATTTCGGCGCGGGCGCTTGCGGAAGTTCTTCCACGAGAACAGCGAGGGTAGCTTGTCTTTTTGTGCCTGTTGGGCTTTGCGGGCGTTGGCGGACGGTGCGCGATACTTTATGGTGAGGAAGTATGTGATTATGAGTATCGTAAAGATACCTCCGGTAGCGATTCCAACCTGTGTGGCAAAGCGTTAGCAAAATTTGAGTCGGGCAAAGCGTTCGGGGTTGGTTGTAGCAGGCGGGCAAGGACGGGAGGGATTCGACATACAACAACAAAGGTCCTGGCCTGGTTGGAGAGTTCTCGTTTCCCCAAAGCCTCGTCGGTGGCATGATGGGCGGGCAAAAACATAGTACTGATAAGACCCTGTACCGGTCCGGTCGGAAGGTCGAAACGTCGAAACGGCCAAACGGTCAAACGGTAAGTGCGTCAACCAAGAAGTGTGAACGGAGCTTTGTTTTCGCAATGAGATCACTCGTTCCGAGTAGTGTGGATCGCCCAGGCTTCGGCAGGTCCGCGTCCTCGGCCTTGTTATGCGCTACTAAGAGGCGTCGAACCGTTGCGGCCAAACAGCCAGGCAAGCGTCGCGAAGCCCGTGTCTGTGGTTAGGATGTTCGGCGTTATAGGTGTATAGAAATGGGAACAAGTGAACAGCAATGGGGAGGGGAACTGGTGTAAGCTATGTTCTGGGCTGCGCCCGGATACCTGCCTTGGCGGCTGGCTGATGAATGATGCAGAATGCTGTGTTGATTGGAAGCTGTGGCCAGGGGTCTGTGGCTGGGGCCCTAGGCTAAGGAGAAGGCTGCGTATACATCCCAGCTTCAAAAGAAACATGTACATGTCACTATCATGCCGATTGACCACTTTGCTGTCCACATGCGGGGTTCTGGCATCACCGGCACCATCATCGACTTTTACCTCTAGCTTTCTCACATCAGCGTTGGGAGGCAAACTCTAGCCTTGTCATTCCAAAAGCCTCGTGCTATTTTTGGGTGCTTGCAGACTCAAGGATACGCTAGCACCAAATTCTGATTAGACCTAGCCCTCGGCCGGCATAGCAACCGCAAATTCACGTGCGTATTCATGCGTCGATCTATCCCCTCAAAGTGGCACAGTCGACCTTGTCCCCCTTGTGGCGGTGAAATGTATACAGGGGTATGTTTGTAATTTCATCAATCAAGGCCGTCACTCCGTCACACGTCTACGCTTGCTAAAAAAAGTTTCAAAGGAGGTACAAAAACATTGCGCTCGTTTGACGGGCCCTCAAAATTTCTTGTCCAATTTCTTCAAGAAACTGCCAATGCCCTTCTCAACCTTGTCTACCCGTTTGCCAATGTTGGAGTTGCGTTGTGGTGCATTTGGGTTCTCGTGGTGGTGCACAGCAGCTTCGCTCTCAGTCGGCCTGTAGACCTGCTGGTGTATGTTCTGCGCTTGTGTTGCCTGTGCTGCTGTACTACCGTATTGAAATTGTGAGTAGCCAGGAGAAGCCATGGGCTGGTACTGCTGGGGTGGAAAGCCAGGCGAGGGCACGGCTGAATGTGCTGGAGGAGAATGAGGAGCTGGAGGAAAGCCAGGGGAATTGGGGTAGTTGGCACTGGCATACTGTTGAACAGGCATGGTCGAAGTCCGGCTCAATCCTGGCGGGGGTGGAGTGTTGTTGACTTGACCTAGGGGAGGAGCAGATGGTGGTGGCGCAAATGATGGCGGGCTCTGTGGTGCACTTGGTACTGACCCTGTAGTGTTTGTACGCTGCACACCAGGTGGACCAGTGAAGCCTTGTCCTGGAGCAGGTGGTCCAGGAAAGTATGCTCCCGACGTTGGCTGGGGGGCGAACGATGCTTGTAAAGGATTGCTGTACTGCGCGGCATGCTGGTCATGCACAGCAGAGGCTCCAAGACCAGTTCCATCACTGGCATCTTCTGGCGGGGGTGTCTTCTCGCGATGAGCAATGGGTTCAGGGGCGGCAGGCGCAGCAGGGTTGTAAGCCATTGGGGCGTAGTTGGGCGGTTGCTCGCTTGCAGGGGGTGATGTTGGTGGGGGAGCACTTGGAGGACCAGGGAATGACTGTGTAGTGCTGATACTTGGGCTCCGGCTAGTGTGTGATATCGCCGCATTCTCCAGTCGAGCGATGACGGGACTGAACGTATCGTTCTTGTGCTCGGAGTGTATTGGGGTTGCATTGGGGTTGCGCGTGATCTGTAGTTGGTGTGGCTGTAGTACTCTCCGGATGGAGTCTAGAAAGAGACTCGCGTCCTCTGGCGTCCAAAAGTATATATCTACTGTATGTAGCCTGTACATGTATTTGCCCTGGTTCGAGGGGTCAGGGGTAGGGAGGTGCCATTGCGACATGTCCTGATGAGGGCTTGCGGTTCCATTGTGGCTTTGAAATGCGTCGACTGTCAGGGTGAACAGACATGGGTGCTTGTATGTCTGCTCAATCTTCACTGTGTCCAGCTCTGTGCAGTACCCGCCATCAGCCTTTGCGCCCTGTAAGACATATCTTTTCGCGAAGACTTACGACCGGCAAATGCATCTTGATGGGGAGTGCCTGCATGGTTTGCTATCTCGATGCGCCCACTCTGGCGCATGGGATTGTGGTAGAGATAGACATAGGAGCTCTTGTCGAAGCGGTGGTGCGGGGGGTTTTGTGTAGGCGGAGAGATGTAGTAGTGCACATCTGCGAAGCTGTGGAAAATGTCAGAAAATAGGGCGTTTCCCGCCTAAAGGCGTACTACTTACAGTGTCAAGAGTGACACTTCACCCTGCTGTGGAGGCATTGTGTTAGTGTGAGTGTGTGTCTAGTCGGGCGTCCAAGCTATCTGACAGCCTAATATGTGGAGAAGGCTGCGGCTGAGTAGTAGTAACGCCAGATTGTTAGCATTCAAGACGAGCATGGAGAAATCAAAGGCATATATAGGGTACAAGGCTATCATGTAATCGGACCATAGCTCCTGGCAATAGCTGCGTAGACTTCTATTTGTGTCGTCCTCGAAGCGCCCGCCTGTTAGCGGGGGAGTTGACTAGGCGCTGGCAAGCTTCCATCGAATCGCAGTCGCCGAGGGACGATCCACCCGTGACTTGCGGACTTCCGAGCCAATCCAGAAATTTGCTGCAATTGAACAATCCGCCGACAACACCACGACGCGCAATTGAGCCTCGCCGCTACGTCGAGCATCGCCGCCAACTGATTGCGAAGCCAGTACAGCCCATCGCCTGGAGAACATAACCCCCCTCCCTCCCCCGCCATCGCGCCCGCTCGCTTCTCAGCCCATTGAGGGCAAAATCCTATCACCACCACCGCCATGTCTCTCGTCAACCTAGCACACGTGTGCTCGCACATGCAAAATGCATCCAAAGCCAGACTCGGGCTGACGTCAATACCCGTCTCTAAAATGCATGTCAAAATTGCGCTGGGCCTACAGCGCGAAGGCTTCCTCTCTTCTGTCACGCTCGGCGGACCCACACCACCAAAGCCTTTTCTCCTACAAGCACAACAAGATCCCGAGCAATTAGAACATATGGCGCAAAAGCTCAAAGACGAGCCCTGGCTTGCCTACCCAGTCACGACTCCACGAGGCCAGAAAGAGCAGGCGCCACTCGGCCACGAGCAGGTTCACGACGTACACGTACCAGAGAACCCGGCGCGGAGGAGATTATGGCTGGGACTGAAGTACTGGCAGAACGAGCCAGTTCTGACCAACATGAAGCTGATCTCAAAGCCCACACGGCGGATATGGCTGACGAGCGAGGATCTGGGCAAGATTACACGAACGCGCGAGTCGAGCTACGTAAAGGGACTTACGCATCCTGGCGAGTGCATGTTTGTCACGACAGATCGGGGCATCCTAGAGGCAAGAGAGTGTGTGGAGCGGCAATTGGGAGGCATGGCTCTTTTCAGAGTGTGGTAGCAGCAGTATCACTGTACTATGTATTTTGTAAGAGGTCTTTGCACCGGTATCACGAGAAAGAGGAATTGCATATATGGGAGCAGGGCCGGCATGGAATCCGCGCACCATGCATTTTGTACAAAAGAAGATATCAACTACATTCTCATACCGCAAGTCGTCAAGCCGTGTTTTTTGTAACCATGGGAAATGCCTTGCTGGTCATGCCCAAAGCTCTTCAGAGGCCCTGTGAGAAAGAATTGCTCGTGTGGTGTTAGCTCACTAGCGTCGTGGTCGGGCTGCAGCGGTGTAAGGCGTGTCAGGGACTCAGGGTCGATGCGAGTCAAACGTCGCCCTATGCAAACCACGGATATCCCGGCATCAACAACTTTGTTTTCTACGTGGTTGACCGGTTTTTTGTCAATTGACACGTTGTTTGGCCCCACACAACTTAGCCGTTGCTAGTGTGAGCAAGTCTATGTTTGCCCAAGTCATCATGGCCATGTTATTGTTGGTGGAGTTTGAAATCATATTCGAGATTATGCGGCTATCTACAATAAACAAACAATGCAAAACCTCGACACTAGGGGATATCCTCATACAATCGTCGTAATCGTGCCAATTCATTCCACTTGTGTTCCAATACCTGCACCTGCAGACATTGGCGAAATGGCGGCATTTCCAAGAAAATTCGTAATATAATCACATTCGTCTGCCACATGTTCCCAAACCCTCGTGGGTCCCGGATTCTCATACTCATGATATTCTGATTATGCAAACGTTTCATACTCGTGACAGCAAGCGCTTATACAACATAGCTGCGTCGGCTGCGGCTGCGGCTGCGGGTGGAGGAGTAGCGGGGGCTACGAGAGCGGTGGCCGTGACGAGATCGGTGAACTTCGCGCTTAACGATGACACGATCTTCACGGTGATGGCGGCTAACGAGCAGGGCCAGGATTGAAGTGATGAAGAAGAAAATGATGTTCCTGAGTTCGGTGTTAGTACCAGCGTACTTGTTTATCGGGTTGAAATACTTACATGATTCCGAATGCCCACGACGCCTTGAGCATAGCACAGGAACGGTCCACGTCCAAACCCCAGGTGTTTCCAGAAACGGTGAACAACCCCAGATCGGTGCTGTAAGATCCTCTGCGATTGATGCTGGAGCAGTCTGCATCAGCGATGCCTCGGAGCGCATAGACGGCACCAATAAAGGCGCCAACGAACAAGAGGTCGACAAAGGCAACGAATTTAGCGGAGTGCCTGGCGCGTGTGTAGAGAAAGAGAGTGGCCATGACCCATGCTGCACCGAGTACCGAGACGATGAAGAGAACAAGAATGGATGTTGGGGTGAGGAGCTGGCGCGAGTTGTACCAATCGACGAACCAGGCCAGCATACCCAGCGTCGGTATGAGGGTGACGAACTGGAAGATGCGCCAGAAGATGAAGGACAAGCCGGCGAAGGACATGATGGTAGTCGGTGCGGGCAAGGCGGCCTCGACGCAAGAGAGAGTTATGTGTAGTGGGAGAGCAGCAGATGGGTGAGGCCCGGTGGGGTACTACTGCAATGCGACGAGAAGATGCAGAATGACGACGCGCAGAAGCAGAAGCAGAAGAAGGGTCGAATGGTGTGCTTTTATGATTTGGAGCGGTCCAGGGTCAGTTTCTGCCTTGCCTACGAGCGGGCGATGGTATGCGACAATGCTCGGGGAGGTGAGCCGATGTGACGTATTGTAGATGGAAACCGGGCGCGATACTTTAAAGTGGGCATGGGCGAATGGCGGGGGAGGCTGGTATTGTGTGGCTGGATGGTGCCTTCTGCATTTCTGGCCAACCAACACACCACCATGTCCTCGTCAAACAACATACCCACTCACCCACACCACCCATACACACACCGGCCTCGAGCCAGCAGCCGCTATCAAACGTCTTCGCAGCGCTAACCCTCTATCCACACGCCAGACCCCCAATCCTCGGTGCGTCGTCGCTACGCTGGGTTCGCGTTCAAGCCGCCAGCGCACATAGGCGGGCATGAGCGGTGGGCCCAGGCAGCTTGAACACACACAGCTGTCGCCGCCCAACCCACTTCCCGTGTGCCAGACGCACCACTGAGAGAGATGGATGCCATCCAATCCAGCATTCCCCGGCCCCGCCCTGCAGGCGAGCTTTTTGCTCATCATCCAGCGCCCTGGGTCCAAGCTCCCCTACCCTAGGTGTAGTATGTACGCTATCTGCGTCTCCAGACCAAAGTTGAGCCCTGTGTCAATCTGTCAATCCCGAGCCCGTGTCAATCATCGTTCTCCAAGTATGTAGAGTGCAGTATCCCATGCTAGCGTCTCCTGAACGTCACACTGTGTCAGCAAGATTCGACTCCCGTCGTGCCGTCTCCGTCCCCTATTCAACAGCAAGGAGATTGCTGACGCCTGAGACGAGCACAACAGCCGGCTTGTCAACATACTCGGCTGGGCCACTTCTCCGCCTTTGACCCCCGACACCCAAGACATGCACTGCTATTGGCCTCCCTGTCCGGCTATGCAGCTTTCCTGCAAAGACGTCGCTTTTGCTCTGTGGCTGCTCGCTTCGCGGATGAACATGCAGCAACCGGTAGGCGTAAAGTTCTTATCAGCAGCCAGTCCGCATCTGACACTGCCCTGTGCTCCGCATCCTGAGTGCCGGGACGGACAGACATCAATCTTCGAGAACAGCTAGATTCCAATATGTATTGCTCCAGCCCATGCAGCTGCAGGCAACCTGGTCAATCCCAAACCTATCCCGCTCTCCATACTTTCTGGACCTTTGTTTGTGTTCTTATGTGCCTGTGTTGGTTGCCTTGACGCCTTCCTGCGGCGTAGTCGCATTTTCTTTCAGCTGCGCTCTTGCCTGTCCCTATTTCAACCGAGTACTACGACTTTGGCAAATCGTCCCAACATATATTGTCCTTTTGTTGATGACACTTCGGCTATGCTGCACAATTCAAGTATCCACTGGAAACGTTAAGCCATCAACCAGCGCCACAGATTGTCTGACACGAAAGTATCCAAATCCCCCGAATCCTCGTCAGATTCGCCCAGGAAAGTTTTCTGGATATTCGATACTGCCCTCACACGACCCCACATCACTACCAAGGACGTATCTCTAAACACAACTCAGGGGTTCCGTCTGCAATATCGCTTAGAAATGTCGGCTCGAGGCGCTCGAAGTCGGAAAGTCCAGCAAAAGCAAGTCGAGAAAAACGAAAAAAAAGGCTTAACCAAAGGCAAATCCCCAGAACCCATCTCTGAAAGTCATGATACATTTGCAGAATGGCACACTTCGCCCGAAATCACTAGCCCAAGGACCGGTATTTCTCGTTCTCTCACAGTGTCTAGCAGCAATACAGATGTGTCGTCGGAAAGTCGGTCGCGAAGAATAAAACCATCAACAGCTGAGTCGGCCTCGGTGTCGGACGTGTCTTCGAAGGGCAAAGAGAACATGAAATTTCAGGGCAAAGGCAAGGATACTGCAGCACCTCGCGGCAGAGGCGGGGGCGTCCCAACAAAGAAAACGGTTGCGCCTTCACCTATACCTCCAGTATTTCGATCTGAGCCGGCGGCTCCCTACTCCTTGTCGCCTAATCAAAAGACATGGATGAACTTCAAAGTATGGAAAGGAGGCAAAGACGGAATGCGCCCTTACGGAGGGTTTGAATATGTATGTATTCGTTACTGATTCGTAGCATCACGCTTGTCTCTGACATAATGTACCAGGATGAAGACATGCAGCATGGGAGTGTGCTCATTTACTTCAAAGAGGAGCAGGCTGACGATGATCGCCCAATGCCCTCTATAAGAGCAGAACTGGAAGTACTGCAGAATGCAGGCTCTACTTGGCTGAACAACGCTCTGCTCTACGGTCAAATAGACGACAACGATGTCGATGACTGGACACTTTCGGAAAGCGCAAGCTCGGCATCTGGGCGGCTTTCGCCAAATCTTCCACAATCTACTCAGACACGAATGCTGAGTCCAACTTCTTCAAATGGGAGATCTCCATCATCCTACAATATCGACCAAGTACATTCTAGTATAGATTCTAGAGCTGCCTCCAGGAACCACCATCTAGATCGTTCAAGCTCGCCTCCGTCGTTTCGTCAGACCAAAAAATGCAATGCTACCCATGAGATATGGTTCACAGCACCAAGCAAGGTGAAGACGCCTCAGGCGCAAAGATTACACTTTGTCGCTATCCGCAATTTTTTGGCAATGTTGCATGGAAAGCCCATCGTCGGTTCAGATGTGTATGAAATGCTGTGCACACTACAACCAGAGATACAAGTGATGTACGACCTTGATTCAGATGCCAGATCAGGCATAACGGCTCGGGAGCGTAGCGTACAAATGATTACAAACTACCTGGGTCAACACGGCTTAGACGACTTGCGCGGCAATATCCAGCATGCTCTTGGACTTCTCGCATGGGCGGAGCAAGACACTGTGAGATGGAGACAAGGATACCTCGAAAGTTTTGTCCACTTGTCTGGCGTCATGACACCAGAACTTGAAGACCGTTCAGACTTTAAGCGTTTGTCAGTCGTCACTCGACGGAACCTAGGCATTGCCGGAAAGACGTTGCGACTGCGTATCATGGAGGCGGAGGATAAACTGTCCAGTTTCGACTTCAGTGATCTATGGGAAGATATGCCAAAGGCCACCAATAGTCCGGTTTACCAGAGCTATCAACATTTTCGACAGTTTCTCATCTCCCATTTCACAGGCATCTACGGCAATTGGCCACCGAGTTCTGACAAAACCTGGCTCAACCGCAAAGTGGTGCATGGACTACAGGAAGACTTTGGGTCTCTTTACGAATATTTTGTCGATCGAGATGTTTTCTGGAATCCCAGGGAAGAGCGCGCAACTAGAAAATGGGAGATGGCCCATCGCAAGAATGATAACTTCAGTGCAGATCTACCGGAGCTTGGAATGACGGACATGTTGGTCAGATACGACGCGAAGAATGGCTATGCACATATACCACATCCATACCCTTTACTGCCAAGGGAGGTACCAAAAGATGTCAAAGAAAAAGAGAAGAAGGGCTTCTTTGCATCACTGAAGAAGGATAAGGCCAAGGATACCACAAAAGACGCGAAAGCAAACTTGCAGCTTTCTATTATCTTCAGTGATGCGACGAACATTGAAAAGCTAGAGGCCAACTTCCATGGTAAGCTGATGTTATCGGGAGACTACAGTAACTTTGTTCTGACCAGTGTGCTACCCAGGATCTACTCTGATCGATAAATGCGAGCAATTCGAGCTCACGACCAGCCTGAAGCAAATGTCGCCACGCGAAGCACGTCTCGGACGCTGGGTGCTTCTCTACGGAATCCTTCAAGTCCTCTCCACTCTGTCCGTTGACGTCCAAGGCCTTAAGTACACTGACGGGGTCCGATACTTCCTCAATACAGACTTGAAGCGCCTGCCTGAATGGGTGAGTAACGGCCAGGCAGAGCACTTGGAAGCCACACAACAGCAATCATGGTGCTGGCAGCGTTCATGGGACCCCATGCCCATTCCCAACGCCCCTGTGGAACTCGAGGCCCCACTGCGTAATGAACGCACCAACCGTTCCGACAACTCGCGCAGTGTTGAAGCAGCAGCGCATTCTTTTCCTAGCCCACCGCCTCAACATGCACTACCCCCACCCCCACCCAGTCTTGATGGGGCGACCCTGATGCAAAACGAAATCCAACGTCTCGGCGAGAAAATCGACAACTTCTCCCTGTCCCACAAGGCAATTCCTAGCTTGAACGAAGACTACGAACGCGTGATACAAGATGGAATGCACGATTGGAAACCACGATTACAAGGCGAGACGTTTGGACCACGCGCAACGCGTGAGAGCCATCGCGATAACACAAACACCACCAACGGCAATGCTATCCTGAGTCCAAGAGTAGACTCGCTCTCTCACCATCATCCCGAATCCGCTCTCCCTCCACCCCGAACCCAGTCGCGCATGGAAGACAGTTTCCGGCTTACAAGACCCGACTTTGACAGCCCAGACAACTCGTTTCTCGACCGCCGACAACCCGACAGCGTGCTCCAGCATCCGCTCAACACTTCTGCGCGGAGCCATGCTAATATTACAAGTGTGGATACAGACCTCGGAAGCTATCCCTTTAGCTCGAGCGAAATGCAATGGCCCGTTCCGCCAGGGTACACGGAAAGCAATGCCAACGCATTGTTTAACAATCGGGACAGCACGGTACTGGGGAATAACCAAGGGCAGAGGGAATACGGGACAGGAGCGAGGATGGGTCAGCGGCGGGTGCGTGATAGGAGCGGGTGGGATTAATGACGAGGTTTTCTTTCCGGTTATTTCAGGGGGTCAAAAAAGGCAAAAAGAAAGGGGTATGTGTGTGGGTGTGGAACAGGACATGGCATCTAATCTTGAGGGGGCGAAATGTTGGATACCCTTTCTTTTTTTCTAGTTGTTACTTTTTAATCGTATCATGCTTATCTGTGGGCTGGCATTGGGGTGAGAGAAAAAGTAATATGGTTTGTAGTTCATAGGGTAGTGAGGGTCCTCGGCGTACGAAGAAAAAGTCCAAAAAGGCGTACGTATGTATGTGTGCATTAAAAATATATGGGGGAGTATTTCTTTACTACGTATACTTCATGTTTGATCGTCGTCATCATCCATTGCCTAGTGAGAAGAAAGCTCTTCTCTTCTCACGGGCTTCCTGCTCTGAAGGTAGGGTCTCGTTCCTTGGCCGCCCGCGCTTCCCTTTCTTGGGCATAGATTTTGGCGCACTGGATGGCTTGCCTGTGGCCGGCAACGGTGCCGTAGACTTGACTACTTCCTTGATAGTCTGTTTAGAAAGACAAAAGTCAATGTGCGCATTGAAACTCGCGTCGTCTGGGGGTTGCGGAATGTTGCAGATGGGACATTGCCACTGTGTGTTGGGGGCGGCCTCCTTGTCCTGTTGTTCTTGTTCTTGCGATAGCTTCTCGAGCTCATTCATTTCATCATTACGTTCCTGTCTCGCAGCTTCTTCAAATTCTTCTTCGGGCCAAGTTTCCCATTCCTCATCTTCTTTCGGCTCCGGCTTTTTGGTAGTGGCTGAGGATGCCTTGGCAGCACGACCAAAGAAGTCGATTCCAGGCTTCTTGGTGCTGATGATATGTGTGACTCGTAGACCCATCAGCCGCAACCGCATGTTTGGGATTTCCTTCATGAGCTTCTCCAGTATTGGCAGACTATACTTGTACAAATCTTCTGCTTTGTGGACGGCAAACGGCGGCGTGATTTGTCGTGTATGCACTTCGTACGTGTGAAGTTTGATCTTGATACAGAGGGTCCTGCCTTTGTATTCGGTGCGCTTGAGATCGCCTTCCAGCTCTTCAGCTACGAAACGAAGCTTCTCGCGCAGAGCATCTGGGGACTGCAACTCTTTGAAGGTCGTTTCAGTGCCAACGCTTTTCCGCTCATAGTCTTCCGCCCGTTTGATGACAGTGCGTCCAAGACCCAGATAGCATTGCATGAGGAATTGAAATGCCTTCTGGCCAAAGAGTTTTGCCAGGTACGCTCTGTGGGCGTAGATGTCGCCGCATGTCTTCAGGCCTATGGCATCTAGCTCTCGTTCAAAGACACGGCCAATACCGTTGACTTTTCGCGTGGGCAGTGTTTCCATGAATTCCATGATGGTCTGTCTGTTACTAGGAAGTAAGAATTGTCCGTTAGGCTTGTTTATATTGGAGCAAATCTTAGCAAGCTTTGCATTGGCGGCAATACCGGCAGATACGGTAATCTTGGCCTTTTCGTAGACATCGGCACGCATCTGGTTGACGGCTTCCTCGGCAGTCATGTGATGCTCGTTGCAGTATTCCGTGAGGTTGAGATAAGCCTCGTCACAGCTGGCACTCTCAAAATTCGGATCATACAGCGCCAGCACCTGACGCACCTCCTCTGCCTTGGCCGTGTACTTTTGGAAATTCATGGGCACACAAATAAGCTGTGGACAAAGCTTCATGGCGACAAAGCCTGCCATTCCCGAGCGGCAACCAAACTTTCTCGCGTGGTAGTTGCACGTTGTCAAGACGCCCTTTCCCACAGCAAAAGGAACGTCCTTGAGCTCCGGTCTATCGAGCTCCTCAACGGCGGCAAAGAAGGCATCACAGTCGAGATGGACGATGATCTGAGTCAGATCCCTGCCCAGCTCCAGCTCGGCGATGTAGTCGTCGGCTCTACGCAAGTCGGAGGTCAAGTCGACCTTCTCGAGGTGGCGCCTCTTGGCCAGGATCTTCTCGATCTTGTCTGTGAGGTTCTTGTCCTTGGCCTCTTCATTGTTGAAGAACTTGGAGCCCTTTGAGGCGTTGTATATGATGTCCGAGACCTTTGACTGGTCGACCGAGTCCTGGCCTGCCTTTGTGAGCGAGGGGCCGAGCAGATGGTACTTGAGGGACTCGTGCTCGGTCGAGGGCGTGCGTGCAGGCAGCGGGCGCTCGGGAGAGGGTCGAGTGGTCATGGTGGTTGAGGCGTCGTGGTGGACGCCGGGGCCAGGGCCATTCTGGAGGTCGGCAGCGGCAGGATGAGATGAGGATGTGGTGTCGGTGAAGGGGCCGACCCTGCACCGCTCAGCATTGCTCATGATATTAAGTGGGGAGTCATTTTGGCGGGAGGGCGAAAAGGACGGGGGCGCCGCTAAGACGCGAGGTGAGGAGAGAGGGCGTCGGGCGGCCATGACGCGCCTGGCCACTTGTTCCGCTTGGGGCCTAGCGCGTTGTGCAACCTTGAGGGTCTTTCAGGGCCGCCAGATGTCGTTCATCTCAGTGCAGACGCAGACGCAGAAGCGGAGCCAGAACGCCCCCTCTTTTGCTGCTGTTCACGCCCGCCTGACCATGGGCTCAACACCAATCAATCTACATCCTCACCCGCTGCCACTGTAGAAGTGGGGCCTTGCACGTAAATCTGAGGCTGTCGTGACCCTGTAGACACCCGACACGCCAGCTAGCGGCAACCATCAACAACCATCGTCAACACCGCCCTTAGGCCCGCCTCCCGCCCATTGCCTTCCTCGCCTGCAGGCCATGAGCTCCCTCTGCACCAGCCGCCTCCATCCCACACTGTAGCCCCGCCACCCTGGAGAATGCCCATCGAACGAACCGACCGCAATAACCCACGGCCGCTGAAGCCGACGCTCGCTAGTACCCGACCTGCTCCTGCGAAGACGCCCTTGACCCCGAGGCTGGCCGTTGCCTCGTCCGCCTCGTCCACCGTCAGCTCCTCGAGTACACGCACTGCCCGTACCAGCACCGGTGCTCCCACAAGGCCTCATGTCGCCGCCTCTGCTGTCGACAGCGGCACGTCCGCCAAGGCCTTCCTCACCACCAGTGTCACGCCGCGCACCTCGTCACGCAAGTCGCGTGGCGGCGTAGACAGCGCTTCCACGACGCCCAATGCTACCCCGACAAACTCACGCCCGAGCTCTACCGTCGACTTTCCCCACCGCGACCACCACAGCACCATCAGCAGCAGCCACAGCGCCGTTGGAAGGAGCAGCGGAGGTACTGCACGCCCACGCAGTACCCCTGGACCGACCAGCCATGCCGCGCCCACGCCCCGGGCCCCCGTAGCCAGCATGTACAACTACGCGCCATCCGATACTGGATCCAGAAGAGATACTTCCTCCTTATTCTTCCACGCCAATGACGCCCGCCCGCACGACCAACCCGCGCCTGGCCCAGCACCCGTCAAGAAGACGCCCACCTTCTTTTATGCCGATGGCCGACAAGATGAGAGTCCGTCTCACAACGTCCCGTCTCCACCTTCATCTTCCCTGGGGAGAGCCCCCTCAGAATCCAAGTTCTTCCACGCAGACTCCATAGCTGAGTCGAGAGACCGCCCGCCCATCCTCACCCCGCCACCCATTGCTACATCGCCCGAGCCACTACCGCCACTTGCAGCCCCCCATGGACCCTCTCTCCGGCCGCCCTCGCCCACCAAGGACTGGGCACATCTCTCGTACCGAAAAGGAGCCTCGCAGGTCAGACCAGCGTTGAGCAGAGGAACCTCGGCGAGCACAAGCAGTACCCCCATGGCCATTCTCGGTGGATCAAACACCTCAGACGCTTCCGATGTGAACAGACGCAGATCAAGCACAGCTTCGATGATCAAACGAGGGCACGCCAAAAGCTCCAGTCTCTCCTCCATTGACTCAGTGACCAGTCTGAGGAAGGCATCGGCCCATGAGGCCCCGGCCATGACTCCAAGCCCACTGCATACCGAAAAGAGTGCCGCCGACAATGCATCCCCGCCTGACAACCCCGCTTCAGCCTCTCCGCGCTACACCGCCTTCTCCCCGCTTAATTCTCCCAAATCAGAAAGCCCGACAAGAGGCAACGATACCAAGAGTGCGCTGGAGGTGATGAACGAGCTTGCAGCAAATGCAAGAAGGGAGCGAAAAGTGCTGGATCTTGAAATCAGCAACTCGTCGCTTCTTGCCATCAACAGGTCGTTGGAGAAAGAGGTGCGCAAGCAAAAGGCCGAGATCAGGCGCTTCCGCCGCATGAGTCGAGCTGGACACTTTTCTGCAGACGCCATTGGCTCGCATGACGAGGCCTCTGCCATTGGTGCTAGTAGTCTAGGAGATCTTTCGGATATGTCCGAAGAGGAAGGGATGCCTGAAGACGAAGAGGAAGAAGAGGAGGAGGAGGAACCTGAGAGCAGCGATTCTTCACTCGATGATAGTGCATTGAGCCCTAGTGCTCAACTAGAGCGGGACGAAGCGCATCGTTCGCGAGATCAGAAGCGCCTCCAGCTTGACCTCTCAAAGCACCGTGAGATGCTAAACGACAGCCAAAAGATGAACCAGAGCTTGAGAAAGTGCTTGGGATGGACAGAGCAGCTAATCAAAGACGGCCAGAAGGCGCTGGAGTACAAAGTCAACGTTAGCGATGTCAAGCTAGGCGGCCGCGTACTCATTTCAGAAGATGACAACGAAGTTACTGACGCTGAGGAATCCAGGGGTCTTCTGAGTCCTTGGAATCCGCTGCAAAACACCATGGACGCGTTAGACTCACCATTCTTCCCAGAAACCAACCGCATGGTTGATCGTGACAGCGGGGTGCATTTTGACGGATCAGACCATATCCGGCGGAGCAACAAAGATTCCACAGCAACGTCTTCTACCGTGGACAGCCAAGGCAAATCTACCAGCCCCGTCAAAGAATTTCGTCCCAAGCTCCCTGGCCAGTGGGTATCATATCGAGACTCAAGCCTGAAGCCTCAAGATGATCTCGCACCACTCGGCTCTCCTTTCGAGGAGCGCATCAGGCATCTCCACGCCTCCATCGATGCTTTGGAAGCATCGTAAAGAGAAAACTGATTATCCATTACCTATTTTCTTCTTGTCACTGCGCATAGACGCATACATGCCCCATTACAATTTTGTTGCATTGAAACTTGGCGTTTATCAACTAGAAAGGATACAGGTCTGTGTTACCCTCTGGCGTAAATTGGCATATCACGTCGAATGCGATTTCGACGTCCTACGACCGTTTCCTTTGTTTTGCTTTTTTCTGTTGCACCTATACGGCCGCCCCAAGCATATTATTCTACTCTTCCTCCATTCTGTCTCTCGAGAAAGACCAAAAAATTCGACTCGCAAGGGTCCCTTTCTCATTTTTTGTTTTTCTTTTTCTCCCTGGCCGTCTTTCTTCGTCCGCCTTAATGTCTGAAATACGGCCTGCCCATTATTATCCTTTGCTCGTTTCATCCAAAATACGTCGGCATAGACTCGAGACCATGTTCACGCGGAGATGGACGGAAAGAAGAAAGGAAAAAGGGGCGGCGAAGAGGATGACGAGCGTCGTCATCTTCGTTTGTTTGTTGCATATTTTGGTCTATAAATAGGCACGCGCCTCCGCCGTGCTTTTTCCGCTTGGCTTCCAAACTTTATGTGTTGCGGTTTTATGATACCCCTTACTCCTCTACAGTGACGATCTTTCTATGGATCTCAGAACCCCCCTCCCCACATTATTTTTTTTATTCTTTTTATTCTAGGTAGATATATGGGTTTGGGGAAATACAAAGTATTGTGCATACAACTGGGTTTTCCATGTGTGATGTTTGAAACAAGCAAAGTTAACCTTCAGCAGACGTCACTAAGGTGCACGGGTGCAACTAGGGGTCATAGTGCCATTTTTTATTCCTTGCTCGGCTAGTATACGTCTATCTTACAGCCACAGGAAATGTAGGACCAGTATAGCTGGCCTGATCTATGGGTATACCTAAAAGACCAAAATATAATTCAAAGAAACCAACCATGACTTCCATAGACAATGAACCATTAAGCAGAAAAACAATGAAAANAAGCCGATACAAAGTACATCTAAGCCCAGTAACCGAGAAGAGCCATCAAACCTAGTCATGATATTAGCAAACTATCGTGGTTGAATTTGAAGTAATGTAAACTCACCAGCACCAAGCGTCATAAGCCCAAACGCCTTGAGCGTCCGGCTAACAGGCCCATTCTGCATGTACGGGCTAAACATGAACTCATGCGCCATAAGCTCCACCAGACCGGTATAAATCAAGATGCCCGCACTGATGGAATCGAAAATGCCATTAGAAAGAAGCGTAGTACGGGACTCTGGAGTAAACGACTGGCGAACGCCCAGGCCAATGGCAATAGCAATCGGGGTGGAGAGCCCGTAGCCGATGCCGAGAAAGTAGGGGGTCCAGCGCTTGGAAGCGGGCCAGGAGACTTCTGCGAGACGGGAGCCCAGACCGAGGCCCTCGAACATTTGGTGGAAAACTAGCACAATGTAGAGCGTGGTGAATTCGTCGCCGGCGACGGCGAGGGTGAGTCCGATGAAGATGGAGTGGAATACGACGCCGAATTCGAGGATGAAGACGGCAGTGAGCTGGGCGGCGTAGTCATTGGGGACGAAACCGTGGTGCTCGTGGTCGTCGGATTTGTACTCGCCGCTGGCATTGTGTTGGCGCTGGTGGCCAAGGTGATCATTGCCGCGGATGCTGGGGTTGCGAGCGATGGCTTCAATGTCATGGCCTTTGCTCTCTTCCACGCTGTTGTTGCTGCCGGCCTTGGATTGCGGGATGGCTGCGTGAGTGTGGCTGGCGTCGTGTTGGTGGCCGCTGCCAAAGTTGCCGTAACGCATCGTCATGAGCTCGAGGAAGAACATGAGAAAGATGGTCATGAGCGCGATACCTTCTGGCCAGGGGTACTTGGTGATGACGCCAGTCAAGCATTCATTGCCTAGTGCTTCGTTTGCTGGTGCAAGCAGGTGGATAAATGCAGTTGCAATGATGACTCCGGATCCAAAGTATTTTGCGACGAAGAAGACCCAGTTTGGTACTAGTTTGTGTCTGCTACGTTTTGCCATCACTGGGAAAACGGCACCTGTGTATCGTTAGCGTTGTTGGACTTGGAAACATTCTCGACAAACTGACCAAAGGTAGATGCGACCAGGATGACGAAAATGGACGAAACGCGGACACCCATGCGCCCATTATACTCGTTGGAGCCTTCGCAGGAAGACATGGTGTTGTATTTTGGGTGCTGAAAGAGTCTTGAGATACGGTTGTCCAAATAAGTAAAGGGGTGTAAAGAGAGATGGGTCGGAGAACGTGTAATAGAGTATACAAGCGAGAAGAACACCGAAAAAATCGATCAACTCAGACTAGGAGGGTTGCCAGTGACCAAAAATTGTCGCGAGGCTCCAGGAAAGAGAGATGAGCTCCAATAGGGAAGCTGTAGATGAGCTTGACTATGCACCAAGGCTCGGTAATGGCTGGGCAATGTATATCTTGTCGGTCTTTGGAAGCGACAGGCACTATATATGAATTCTGGTTGGAAAACCAAGCACCGTGATGGCGATACGAAGATGCTTGAGGTCTCTTATCAAGGCTTGGTAGCTGGAGAAACGCGGCACCGAGGCGGACCACAATGCCGTAAGTACGCAAACGTGAGGACCTTGATGGGCCGCTAAAGAGAAGAATGTCATTCAAACACCATAGACGCGCCGCTGTGGCGTCGAGCATCCCACGCAATCCATAGGCGCACTGCTTTCAGTCCCTTACGGGATACGTAAAAAGATTATCATAGTACTGCGGGAGTCAGAACTCTGGTAGCGCAAGGTGCGCAAGGACCCTGATTAGATGGTGGTGAGGAAAGTGGCGCAGCTAAGCTCTCCAGCCACAGCGAGGAAGCCACGATGTTAGTCAGCAACCATGCTCTTTCTGTATTTTTGGAGATGGCTCAACAGGCCCACTCCTCGAACAGATTTTTATACTCATGAACCTTCTCCGCCGACGCACCCACATTTGGCGCATGCACCGAGAAGGCGGACCGAACAGCAGGACGTTACAGTAAGTACTATTTAGTAGTCGCCATCCTGCTGGTTTGCATATTGCCTGTTCGTACTGTGCAGTAACAAACATTGCTGTCGAACAGGTACATGGGACATTGTGAAGTTTTGCGTCCATGTACGTGGATGCATATGGGCGGTCTGTGGCCGGTATTGATCTGTGTGGCCGAAGGGGATCCGCGTGAGAAATGTACTCCTCTTTTGATGCATCTACGCGGCAGCCTTGTTTCCTTTTTAATTGCGGCATCGTCGGAAAGACCGGAGTCTGACGGGTGGATGTGCAGATGGATGGTTCGAGGTCTACTCCTAGGGTAAGATGGGATGGGAGGAGGTTGATGGTACACCAGGGTACCCGCATTTCGGAGCTTGCTCGGCGCCTCTGGTTGAGTAGCGCTCACATGTACACAATGTACATGGAGTATCGAGCAAATCACACCACGTCGAGCCAGCGCGAAGAGCAGCTACAGTACATTGGCAGTCGGGGCAGACTGCGGGGATTGCGACGATTAATAGGCTGAGAGCCAGGACAGACCTTGCAAGTCACAACGACGGCACTTGGGCGGCGATGGCAGGGCACAAGGAAGCATCGAGGCGATCGAGGGCGGGTGTTGAGACGATTGGCAAGACAGAGTACGCAGGCTCATCGAAAAGTTAATCCCCATCGGCGGTACATGAAACCGGTTTCGTGAGGGGGCATGGACGCCCGGGCAACCGATGGAATGGCTTGCACCGACAATGCGTTGTGGGGTAACATGGCTGCGCGCTGCTTGGCGGCATGCTGCATCGATGATGTACCAAAGTATACTTGGTGTTGTGTGGGCGGGTGAGACAGAGGGTAAGCTGCTCGCTGTGTGTGGCCATGTTGTGGCAGCTGTAGAGGATGTTGGCGGGCGTTGTCTTGCCAATAGCTCGACAACGTGTCAAGCACTACCTACTTACTTACGTACCACGGCTAGCCGGGCGAGCGTCGTTGTCTGCCAGCCAGCCCCTCATGCCAAACGTAGAGATGCAAGGCTGGTGTTCGCGCATCCCTGTGCACATAACCCGCACAGAGCGGGAACCAATCGTAGCGCCCCACCGTGAGGGGCGATGACGTCTCGACTCCCGATTTGGACAGCTTCTGCCGCAGCTCCAACAGGTGACCGTGTAGCTGCCTGCCTTCTCCTCTTTATAACTCTGCCTCACCTCGGACTGCCATTCAATTCTACTGTCCTCTCACCTACCGGCCATCCTCCACCCACAGACAGGCTTCTGTGAATTTGTCCAATTCCAATCCAAACCCTAACAACCAACAACACCGTCGATCATGATCGTCGACAAGTTTGAGGAAGTTTTGCAGACGGCAGCGCTTCCAGCTGCTGCCTCTGTTGCACCCATCCCCTCCGTCATTCCTGGAAGCGAGCCTATCTACCAGGTTGCCGGTGATGCTGGACAAAAGGTCCTCTGGGTTGTCTTTGCCATCATGTTGGTTGCCTCTGGTGCTTTCACTCTCATGTCATGGAATGTCCCCTTGGTACGTTGCAGCCCGTCAGACTAGCCTTGGACGGCCTCGATTGTCATACCACGGAGCAATTGGGAGCACTACAAAGCTTATAGACTCGGCTTTTCACCAACATCATGTCTAACACATTCACAGAACAAGCGTCTCTACCATGTCGTCACTACCATCATCACCCTGACTGCTGCCCTCTCATACTTCGCCATGGCTACCGCCCACGGTGTTTCCCTGACCAAGATTGTTGAGCGTGAGCAGCACGACCACGTTCCTGACACCTTCACCACCACCTACCGTGAGGTCTACTGGGCCCGTTACGTCGACTGGACCATCACCACTCCTCTCCTGCTCCTCGATCTCGGTCTCCTTGCTGGCATGGCCGGTGGACACCTGATCATGATGATTGTTGCCGATATCTTCATGGTTCTGACCGGACTCTTCGCTGCTTTCGGCTCCGAGGACACTCCTCAGAAGTGGGGCTGGTACACCATCTCCTGCATTTCCTTCATCTTTGTCTTCTGGCACTTGGGTCTCAACGGTGGAGCCAACGCCAACGCCAAGGGTGAGAAGCTTCGCGGCTTCTTTGTCTCCATCTCCGTCTACACTGCCATTCTCTGGACTGCCTACCCCATGTAAGTGCCTACTGTCCTGCTCAAGCACCCCGCTTTATACTAATGCTGTACAGTGTCTGGGGTATTGCCGACGGTGCCCGCAAGGTCAGCGTTGACACTGAGATCATTGCCTACGCCATTCTCGACGTTCTCGCCAAGGCTGTCTTCGGTGCCTGGCTCCTCATTGTCCACTCCAACATGCGCGAGAGCGATGCTGAGCTCAACGGCTTCTGGGCCAACGGCCTCAGCCGCGATGGTGCTATCCGCATCGGTGAGGACGACGGTGCCTAAGCGCATTCTGTCAATGCTAGATACTTCAAGCAAGTTCCATACGATTGCCTAGACAAGCGTGGTTCGCCTCAAGTGCAAGCTCATGAGGACCCGAACCAGGTTCGATGATCCAAAAAATCGCTCGGGGGTATATGTTCCTCTGCATATTCTTTTCGATAGCATCTCTCTTCAGTAGTCAAGCCTGTCGTCAACGGAGTCGGAGGCTCGGGGATAATCATGGGACGGGTAGTTTATAGCGTGGTCTGTCCATATTTAATGAGAAAATGATTTGGTCTGATGTCGTGTGGCTGATGCTACTTTGACTTGATGGTGATGTCTACCGTGCTATTGGCATAAGTACTACGGATATGGGTTGAGCATATGACTGTTCCAAAGCACGTTGCTGTTGGTCTGCTCCAAGTGATGGTCTGGTCCCAGGCAACAGAGACATGTGTGGCTAGTCGGACACAACATGGTGCCTCATGATTGCACAGGGCGTCTAGCAAGTGGTTACAGATGTTACAGACATGTGTGCATGGGAAGCTAGAGACTGCGTCACAGCATTAATTTCTTTTTCTCTTCTTAATTTCCTTCGGTTTGATACCAGAAGGGTGTGTTTCTGTTTTCTTCCGCGTAAGGCAAGTCGAAACAGAGAGCGGGATGTGGATGCTGGCTAGCCTGTTACATGTGCCACGCGCATTGTGAGTGTTGATCAGAAGCCGTCCCCAAACGCAGTGCCTGATGCATGCGCATACTGGCCCCCCACGTCACTTGTCGAGACTGAGTGCCTCAAAAGCAAAAGACCAAGTCGCATGCGCATGCAATCCCCATTGCCTCAGTGCACGGGCATGGCCACAGCAGTCAGCCGCAGCGAAGATGACGGCGGTGGTGGGATGGCACCACGGTGGTCTCATCAGTCTCACTCGATGCAAGATGACGGTAGGCGCCTGACCCTGGTGTTGGGCATTGTGGATATGCAGGGGTCAAGCAGGCGGCTGCCCCGCAACCAAGGCCGCGGGCAGCAAGCTACCTCTCCCCTCTCTTATGGCTTGTCTGCGAGCTCCCCTTTTAAGTACCCCGACAGCTGCAGAGCCTTTTGATCGCCTACATCTGCATTCCCCACTGCCCATACTATTCACCGTCACACCACCAACTTACCCACAACCCCCCACCATCTGAAAGTCGCCAGTCATTCTGACATCATCGTCGTTATCACCACCACCACCATTATGGCATCCGAGAATACCGACTTCATCGACGAGACGTCCATCTCGCCTGTTCGCTCCTCGGAAAGGCGCAACAGTTTGGAGAAGCACCTGCAGCACCGTCCAGAACCCCAGGACCTCAAGAACAGGCACATTTTGCTAGACACCACAACAGCTCCGTATGCCTATCCCCGCATCTGCGCCTAGGTCCCCACTATTCCACGCCAAGCTCAATTGCGCTTTGACAAGATAGATAGCTAACATGTGCCTGCTCTACAGCGCCCTCCAAGCCAAAGCCCTCGAACTCGAGCGACAGCGCGCAACAGACAACCTTAAGCGCGGCCTCAACTCCCGTCCCGAGCGAGCCGAGCTCGTCGACCGCAACATCCTGCCCAACTCGACAGCAGCGCCTGCCCTCCAAGGCCACCAAAAGGAACTCGAAATGCACATGCGGGCTGATAGCCTGGAGAAGGGCCTCCAGAACAGGCCAAGTCCGGAAGAGCTTGTCAAGAAGGGCATTCTTGACGAGGACGAGAATCCCGCCAAGAACATTGCTTAAGCGCTGCTTGCCTATTTTTCTCCTTGGGTACGGATGTCCTTGATGCTGTCTGTCTAGGATGACGTATTCGGCGTTGATGAGTTTTTGTTATATTTTGAACACGATGTTAGGCTGAGTTCATCATCTAGCTTGTATCGTTAAAGTGTAAATGACCACACTTCCAACTTTTTTTACTTTTTTTTGCAATCTTCACGCCGTCTTGTTGACCCACCGTGAGTCTCTAAAGCACATCAGCAAAAATTCATGAGATGCTCAATCAGCATAGAGCTGTTTATGCAAGGGATAGTACGAAGCCAATAACTTGATTGTTATGTCCTTCTGCCAAACAGCGATAATTAAACAATGCTTCAAACTCGAAACACTCATTAAACATCAATCATACGTCCATCCGTTTATCGCTGGACCTTCTCTTCTTGAACAATGGTAGAGCTCTTGTCCATCGAGCCACGCACGTGGCGCTCGCCATCAGCCTCCATGTTCTTGACCAGCTCCGTAACACCAAACAAGTCGTCCATCTTCTCGAGCGACAATCCCTTGGTCTCAGGCACGAAGAACCATACGAAGAGGAACATGGTGAAACAGAAGGATCCGTAGAGAAGGAAGCATCTAACAATCGGGTTAGCATATGAATAATTTGTAACGACAGAAGGAAAAAACGTACCCATAGCCACCCTCGCCCATGGTAGCAATCATGTTAGGCGTAGCACGAGCAACAACAAAGTTGAATAGCCATTGGACAGCCGCAGCAATAGCGACATTGAGCGATCGAAGACGAGCAGTGGGGATCTCGGAGACATAGATCCAGCACACGGGGCCCCAACCGAACTGGAAGAAGCAGGCGTAAAGGAAAACGCACACAAGCGCGAAATATCCAGCACCAGGAACAGACTGGCCAGCGACGGGCGGGTCGATGCGCATGTAGAGACCAATGTAGAACATGGCCAAACCCTGAGCAATCGAAGTCCAGAGAAGCGAGCGACGGCGACCAAGCGAGTCAGCAGCGAAGATGAGGAAAGCAAGACATCCGACCATCTTGACAATACCGTAGATTCCCGTAGCGAAGAGCTTGTTCTCGTTACCCTCGAGACCAAGCGCCTTGAAGATTTGCGGGGCATAGTAGTTGATTGCGTTTGTGCCCGTCATCTGCTGGCAGACCATGAGACCAATCGAGATGAGAGCGCGTTTGCGGTTACCGGGGATGGTAAACATTTCCTTGAGGAGATCCTTCATGGTTGCTCCAGCAATCAGCATGCGCTCGTGCTCGAGCTGATCAGAAATATCCTTGATTTCGTCCTGGACGTAAGGGTGCGAGAGAGGTAGGTTGCGGACGCGTGCCAGGACAGTAGTGGCTTGTTCCCACTTATCTTGCTTGGCGAGGAAACGGGGGGATTCTTTGTTCATGGCCATGCAGCCGACGAGGAGGACAGCGGGAAGTGCTTGCATGGCGAGCGGGACAATGTAGACTTGGGCACCACCGGAGAGGTGCAGAAGTGATCCGTAGTTTACCCAGAAGGCGAGCGAGATTCCAGTGGCAATGAAGAGTTGGTAGAGACCGGTGAGACCTCCACGGATACCACGGGGAGCGTTTTCGGAAATGTATAGAGGGACGACCATGGATGCGCCTCCGACCCCGAGACCAGCGATGAAGCGACCCACGTACATGGCTGCGAGGGAACCCGAGGCAACGGCTTGGATTACGCAACCGACAATGGTGATGAGACCAGCTGCTTGGAGTGCGAGCTTACGACCCCAGCGGTCAGCGGCCCAGGAGGCGATGAAGCAACCGAGGAAACATCCAGCTTGAAGGGTCGAAGCAATGTTGGCGCTCAAGTTGGCCTTGCCGACTTTGTCGAGATATTTAATATTGTACTTTCTATTCGTTCACATTAGCCTTTTCGACGGCACCAAGAAAGTGAATATTGTCGAGGATGGCAACTTACGCTTGGAACTCCTCTAGTTCAAGCACACCACCAATTGTTCCGATATCGAAACCAAACAACATGCCACCGAAGCAGGCAGAGCCCGCCATGGCAAAGGCACGCCATCCGTAGATCTGATGGGGATCAGACTTGATGGAGTCGTTCTTGACAATCATGCGGATAAACCTGGCGCCCGCCGATGGGGGGGTGTTGGAGGGATCCATGATGGATGGATGATGGTGGTGTGCAGCGGTCGTCAATCAGGGCAGATGGTGATATAGACGTCTCGGTCTTATCAACCCACACTCTATCCTGACCCAAGACGTTCAATGCAAACGAGGCCGGCAAGAGGTCAAGAGGAGATCAACAAAGTCTCCACAGCACAGGGTGAACAATCAAGAAAACCCCCGGTGAGATGCGTGCATGGCCTCACTATATAAACCAGCACAGGATATGCGGTCCATGCGCTATCCTGGCATCATTAGCTTGTTCCTCAACACCGGGGTAAAAACAGCGTTGCCAGATGCCGCGGGCTTTGTGCAGAAATCCTTCCTCTTGGACGGGGGCGGCGCGCCCGTTAGTCCATAGGGCACAAACCCCAGACTAACTGTAGTAACCCCAGACTGATGGTCCCTCCCCCAGGACTGGATCCTATGGTGGCCCAACACGAGCGACGCCTCCACGCTCCCTTCTAACCGATATCCCATATCCTCCCTCCAGCCTAGAGACCGAGTAGGCAAGGCGAGGGACCAAAGCTGCATTGGTGTCGTCTGGGCGAATAAGCTTAAGCATCATCGAGCTGCCGTGCAATCCCCCCAAATTGAGGACGCACGGTGATGCTTAGCACTTGGCACGGCGGAAAGCTTGCAGTGGGATTAGTGGAGGAAGTGAATGTCCGTCTTGGAACTCGCCAAGGCCGCATACTGCATTCCCCTTCCTCTGCCCACTCACACACACAACCGGGTGGATGGGTGGCTGGCGGAATCAGACTACTAGTAATCATCGGACACCGAATGCCAAGACGTCGCTGCACCTCTACTACTAGTGGAAAAGACAATCCGGGGGGGAAGATTCCCCACTAATTTCAAAGGCTGGGGTCGAAGTGGCCGTGTCCCGCTCTCCCCTTGCCGTGTTCGAGGTGCTCAAACCTGACCCCCGCCTGCAGAAGACGCTACGGTTCCTTTGTGCATATTAATCCGCGTATTGGAGCGACGAACGCTCCGCGATCACACCGACACGTGATGCGTTCGTCGCCATGCAGAGTAGTGTGGGGTTGCATACGTGAGGACTGTGACTCTGTGTATGGTGGGGAATTATATCGTCAATCCCTCCATGGTGGGGGAAAGGATCGTGGAGAAAAAGAGGCGTTCTGTCGGAGGAAAAAAATAGTACAGAGCTGAGCGTTCTAGCAGCTATGAAAGTTTATTTTCTTTTCGTTTTCTTGGATTGCTACTAGGAATGTCAGTTTGCAAATTGCACGTGTGTCAAATAGACACTAGTATTACTACAACAAAGGTAACGAATGAAATACATGAGCGGAAGCAATGCCCAAGCATTTGTAATCGTGAGCAGCCTCTTTGTCACGTCAGCGGCCAATAAAAGCATGCTTGTCCTCTGTGTTGTACGATTTTTGGAGCTCTTCAACAGCAAAAGTGGTTTTATTGGCTTGGATCCCCCCCCGCCTTTGCCGCATTCGGAGCAGGAACAATGGGCTCTTCAGGCTGTTTAGGCAAAAGTAAGACTACACTTCGTGACAATGTTCGCGCGAGGTTCCCGAGGTTATCTCTTTCCAACCTACGTGTACCACGTAAGTCGTTAATACATGATCACTGCTGCTGCTCTTTGCACGCAGTTTCACATAAACTTCCTCCCAAATCTCAACAAAAGCGGCACCGCGTCATTCGGTTGCGGCACGCCACATACATATCGCCATTTAACAGGTGTGTCCAAAACAAGCTTTCTTGTCTTATCACGCCCAATCCGCGGCTCGCATATTCTGCCGTCTTGGTTGTTTCTGGGCATTGCGGGTACATTTTCCACACTGCAGCCAGCCTGACATCAGCACAGCTCGCCGTAAGCTTGCCTGTATACTTACAGCCAAGAAGATCAGACGACCTTGAATCTGAGTCAAGCGCATCATTCTTGCACCCCGTGCAAAGGGCGGTTGTTGTACCAAAGCCTCGTTCCAACGCACGTTTGCACCACTCACCGCTGACCTTGGTGTCCCGTCCTTGCAGAAAGCTCCCAAGCTGTCTAGACCTTGAACCAAAAAGGTACCAGCCACTCACGGAAGCGGAAACAAAAAAAAGCAGACGGGAAGCACGTGTGCCCAGTCTTTCACATCTCGTACTATACAGAGTACGGAAGTAAAAAAAACAATAATAGCGGACGGAACAATGAGCGCCACAACGGCAAACAATAACCGGGCTTTTGACCTCCATCCTTTCTCCACGAATCCTTTCAAGTCACGCAATGATGTCGTCGACGCTGTAGCATCTCTTCTCGACCCCCTTCTCCCCGGTTTCTCGCCACAAAATGCTTTGATCAAGGTAGGCAGCACCGGCACACGTTTTGACGAGACAGGTGCCCAAGTCGAGGGCTTTGCGCGTCCGCTATGGGGTCTCGCGCCACTACTAGCTGGAGGCAGCAGGTACGCTGCCACCGACAAGTTTGTCCAAGGCCTGATTTCCGGGACTGATCCTGAGAGCCCGGAGTTCTGGGGCTACATGGAGGATACCGACCAGCGCATGGTGGAGGCGTGTCCGATTGGGTTTACGCTGGCGGTTGCGAATAAAGAGTTTTGGGAGCCGTTGACGGAGCGGCAGAAGAAGAATGTCGAGACGTGGTTGGGGAGCATGAATGATAAGAAGATGCCGGATACGAACTGGTACGATGACCCGATTGTTTGTTTTGTTCTTATATCCATGTTGGTGACCGTTTTGTGACTGCAATTGATGTTGAGACGTTTGATAGGCTTTGGTTCCGCGTCTTCGCCAACCTAGGACTTGAGAGAAATGGCGCCCAGTGGTCGAAATCACAGCTGGAAAAGGACATCAAGCAGTTGAATACGTACTACCGCGGCGATGGTTGGTCAAACGATGGTCCCGATACATATCGTCAGATGGACTACTACTCGAGCTCCTTTGCCATTCAGTATCTACAGCTTCTCTATTCGAAACTGGCTGCAGACATCGACCCTGAGCAGGCTGAAGAGTACAAGAAGCGGGCCCGGATGTTTGCTCTCGACTTTGTACACTTTTTCGATCCCGAAGGTCGTGCTATCACCTTTGGTCGCTCACTGACATACCGCTGGGCCATGGTAGCCTTCTGGGGCGCCATTGCGTTCGCTGACCTCGAACTGCCTGAGCCCCTCAGCTGGGGCGTAGTCAAAGGTATCTGGCTACGAAATCTACGGTGGTGGACAACCCAACACGACATTTTCCAATCCAACGGCATGCTCACTGTTGGCTACTCGTACCCCAACTACTACCTGGCTGAGAATTACAATTCACCTCAATCACCTTATTGGTGCATGCTCGCCTTTGCCTGTCTGTCCATGCCAGAATCTCACCCGTTTTGGAGTGCAAAGGAGGAGCCACATCCATTTGCTAATACACGTGTGGTGCGTCCTCTTCCACACCCTCGGCAGATTGTGTGCCGGTCCGGAGGTCACACTTTCCTGCTGTCAAGCGGACAGTCATGCCACTACGCGATTAAGAACAGCAACGCGAAGTACGGCAAGTTTGCCTACAGTGCAGCCTTTGCATACTCGGTGTCGACGGGCTACCAAGAACTGGAGCAATTCGTGCCAGAGTCACAAATTGCCTTTTCTGACGATGGCGGGGAGCTGTGGAAGATGAGAAGGGCACTGAATGGAGACTCTCAGATTGAGAACATAGACGGGGTACCGGTGCTGGTCAGCAGTATGAAGCCTTGGCCCGATGTTGAGGTTTCAACGTATTTGATCCCACCAGCCGAAGAGACGCCAAACTGGCATTTGAGGGTGCATCGGGTAACATCAGGGCGGGATATCAAGAGTGCAGAGGGAGCATGGGCTGTCTATGGTGCGAGAGAGTCTGATGGTCGTCTCTTGACTGAATGGAACGGCACGCTTCGCACACTTGATGCTTCGATACCAGAGGGTGGTGCTTCAGATGCCACATCTGCGTTTGCAGCCTCGCCTCGTACGGGCGCGGTAGGCATCGTAGATCTTCACCAGCAGGACAGACATGGCAGTGTCATTTTGTCAGACGCCAACTCCAATCTTGTCGAGAGCAGGACTGTGCTACCGATTGTGCAAAAGGATATCAAAAAGGACGAGACGGTGTGGTTTGTCACCGCTGTATTTGCGATGCCAGCAAGCAAGGAAGGATGGAGGGTGAGCTGGAAGGCAGGCTGGGAGAAGCGGCCAGCGGTGCCTGAGTGGGTGAAGAGCAAGGTTGGGGGTCAGTAGCTTGAGGGTGATGTTTGTCGAGTCACGTGGCAATGAAAGTGTTTGATCTGCCCTAATGGTGGATATGTGCGAATGACGAATAGCATTACGATATGAAGTACTGTCTTGTTTTTATCGCCCATTCATAAAGATAATAATAGCTTGCCGGGTGCCCTGACGATGATGTGGAAGTAATGGCGATGCAGAGGCGGCAGTTGAGAGGCCGAGTAGGCGCCCTCTTCAGCGGCTGTATATTCTCGGTGCCCTCTGTGCCCCACCAGTCCCCGTCGCGTTTGCTGCATCGAGTCGTGTCACTGTATTCCAATAGTAAAGACGAATTTCCCTCGCTGTTGTTATCGTCTTCCGGCCCTTCTTTAGCAGCTCTCGCCGCTCATCCTTATCCGCGCCCTCTCTTCTTTTTTTCCCCACACCCGCTGCACACTGTCAAGACGGCGCCTCCAGCCCCAGCCCCCGACGCTGCCCGCTCCTCTCGCTCATCTTCGCCACTGCGCATTGCCAGCCAACTGACAACGGCCTCGGCCATCCTCTGGGATCCCAAGTTTACATCGCGAGCGCCTCCGGGCAGCCTCCACCCCGTCCACGCAGGCACTCTCGTCCCCCCGCACCGCACAGACTCGTCCATCAGCGTCCGCAACCTTGGCGACGGTGACGCCAACGGCGACACTGCGCCCATCGTGCCCACTATGGACAACCGAAGACACCCCAGCTCTTTCCAGCAGCTCGAGAAGCTCGGAGAGGGTACCTATGCCACGGTAGGTCGCCACTGGACCATGTGCCCGTACCCCCCGCTCTCGAACGCCTATGCTAACTCGCCCAGGTCTTCAAAGGCCGCAACCGCCAGACGGGCGAACTCGTCGCCCTAAAGGAGATTCACCTCGACTCGGAGGAGGGTACGCCCTCGACGGCCATTCGTGAAATCTCCCTCATGAAGGAGCTGCGCCACGAGAACATTGTCCTGCTACACGATGTCATACACACCGAGAACAAGCTCATGCTCGTCTTTGAATACATGGACAGGGATCTTAAGAGGTACATGGACTCACGCGGCGACCGAGGTGCTCTCGACCCAGTCACCATTAAGTCGTTCATGTACCAGCTGCTCAAAGGAATCGCCTTTTGCCACGAGGCCCGCGTTCTTCACCGCGATCTGAAGCCCCAGAACCTGCTCATCAACAATCGTGGACAGTTGAAGCTGGCCGATTTTGGTCTTGCTCGCGCTTTTGGAATTCCAGTTAATACCTTCTCCAACGAGGTCGTGACCCTATGGTACCGCGCTCCCGATGTCCTGCTCGGCAGTCGCACATATAACACTAGCATCGACATTTGGTCAGCTGGTTGCATCATGGCCGAGATGTACACGGGCCGACCTCTCTTCCCAGGGACTACCAATGAAGACCAGGTACAAAAGATCTTCCGGCTCATGGGCACGCCGTCTGAGCGCTCGTGGCCGGGGATTTCACAGCTGCCCGAGTACAAGAACAACTTTCCCGTCTACCACACCCAGGATCTGCGTCTTATCCTGCCACAAGTCGACCAGGTTGGACTTAACTTGCTCAACAGCATGCTTCAGCTCCGACCAGAGATGCGTATATCTGCCGCAAATGCTCTTCAGCACCCATGGTTCAACGACTTGCCACAACGGCAACAAGAAGTCGCCCAGATGCAAGCCCAGGCACATGCCCAGGCACAGCAGGCCCAGATGGGTGGCGGTTACCAAGTACCTCAAAACGCCTACTAGCAGCAACGCGTACTTCTAGACACTATGAATCCATATGAATATGAGTTGGCACCTCGATGCACACGCGGAATACTAGTGGTAAATGAGAATAACGATCTTTTATGGCCAACTGCATGTTGCAGCAAGATACCACATTACCAATCCTCACGAGACGCGTACAAGTATAAGGGTTTCTCATACTTGTGGAATGGCACCACGTACATGGCGTCGATGAGTACACTCTTGAGGATCCCATTTTAGGAAAATGGTGTACGCTATGTGCCCTACGCTCACTTTCGTGCCAAATCATCCTGCCAGGCACCACCGCCTCCCTATATGTCTTTGGGAAAGCTCCATGTATGGAATGGCGCTACATTTGTACTTTATGCAAAGCCATCGGTGTCTCCAACTTTGAGATCTGAGACCCCGAATAAACGCCGTCGCCTCTCTTGATGGATTGTTAGCGGGGGGTTTGAATTCAATGCATAAACGGGGTTTTTTTTCTTTCTAATGTTGAGATATCGTCCTTTTGTGATCCTTGATTCATGTGTGTGAATATGGTTTTACATCTTGTGACTGATGTTGTCTTTGTCAATTCATACCCTTTTTCCGCTTGAATACCATGAGTTCAATCAAGTGACAGAAAAAAAGACATTTGCAGTTGTTCTGTTTTGACGTAAGACACATCCTTGCATAGAACTCGGGGGGGAAGGAGGTTAGCCATGAATCCCCACTTCCCATGCCACACGCCACCCCCCCCCCTTTCTACCCTTTCTTTTTCTCTGCAACTCGATAGACTACACGCAGTAAGATTACGCATTTTCTTCCTTCTCGTTGAAGAAACTGCATTGTGCTACAAGCTACGATGATGCTTTGGAGGGTAGCAGATTAGGCACTGTAGCTGTGTTTATATTTCCCAGAGAACGTCACTCCACTACACACGATACACCTCTCTAGTGGAGGTAGTGAATCTTGAAAATCACTTGAGAGTGATTTATTGTTTTAACTGGGTGTATGTTCTTTTAGTGTCTATCGTGTCTGATTTTTTTTGGGAAAAGGCAAGGGATGAATTAGTGTGTAAGCATCATATCACGTACACAAAAGTAAGTCAACGTATTTTTTTTAAATATTGTTGTTCTTACTGTATGTTTCTTTTTGACAATTCTATGTTACCAAAAGACAAGAAACACTACTTTAATTACTGTTGTCTTGTGTATATGCATCTTGTATCACTTTACCTTGATTATTTGATTTTTCTTTTTATATATCTGTTTGCTGCATAGTGTATTAGATCGATTATCTCAGAAAAGAATAGCAGGCCACACCCCGACCTGTCGGAATCGGGTATCGACAGAATAACTGTGAGGTGTTTCGCAGATAGGCACAAGATATATCAGATGAGTAGATTCAGACGAATCCTTGGGGGGATACCCAAGGGTTCTGGCAGGACTATATACTCTATCTCTGTGGCTGTCGCGCCTCCGGCCCGAGTAGTCTCCGACGGGTCCCCGAGGGCTAGCCTCTACTGTCTAGAGTATCGTGACAATAACTTTCTAGTCAAAGTAAAAGAAAAAGAGTGGGTAAGAGTCTGCGAGACCCTGCTTTGAAACCTAAAGAAATAGTTTAGTAATAGCCTCTTAACGGATATATGTCTAGTAGACACACCTCCGTTGGGTATGACAATCAAAATACGGTTGCGACGAAGATAGCAGTTGCCTTGATACTCTTCTATTCCCTCTGTTCAGAAGAATTAAAGAAAAAAAAGACAAGAAGCATGCTTGACGTGTTAGAATAAGAGAAGGCTGTCGTAAATCAGATCTAAAGCGTTCGAATAAGAAGAGTGCTAGGTTAAGATAGATATGATATAGGTAATACTAGAAATAGAAGGTTTTGACACGGGACTATTGTGAGAGCGAGCATAGGATAACATAGTTTAGATATATATTTTACCTTGAAATAGGCAAGAAGAGTACACGATGTAGTTATTGCAAAACATCTAAAATACCAACCCACAGTGATTCATTATTCCCGATTCTCCTATTTAAAGAACTACTTGTCTGCGAAGAAAAAGAAAAAATCAATAGCTGCTAAGAGGGCGTGTTTTTTTTGTTCACTTTATAATGAAAGATAACCAAAAGCTAGTATATACCTACGTAATAAATATATAGCAACACAGCTTGCTTCCACAGAAAATATCTACAAGGAAAGATAACACGTAATTATCTTTCTTAGGACGATTCAAAAGAAAAAAGAAGCCAATCCTTCTTAAAAAGTTTCTTCGAATCGCAGTGATAAAGTAGAGTTTTGTCCGGGGTGTTGGTTGCTGGCGAAGCTTCATCGAAATTTTCAGCTCTTACTCCCCCCTTTCCCCTTTCCCCTTTCCCCTTGAAAAGGTTACAGTGAAATTCTAGGGAAGAGCTGTAACATCTGGCCAAAACTAGATACGAACTGTCCTGCGACTAAACACGAACCTATTATTCATGGAAACGCAGGATGACTTGGTAGTGGTACTGTGTGCTCCGCGGACTATACGAACTTGCTCCGTGGAGCAGTCATTGCATTGTGTATGCGGGGTAAAATGACTCTGTATTCTTATATCGTAATAAGTGTTGAGTTTAGATGCAACGGCCCTTATTTTTTTTGTTGTAATAGTTTTTGTAATAATTGTTGTTCGCGGGTAGTTTGACGACTTTTGAAATATCTTGCGTGGTTTGTTATCTCCACCTTACCTTTTTGAGAAGTACATACAATACTTGATTGTCACGCAAATCAAGTAATTTCCTTACTTGATACAAAAGAATGATGGTTAAGTAGATATCTCGACTGGTATATCTATCCTATCTAGACGAACAAAGACTTTTCCACGGGTGTGCATCTGTGAAAAGACACTGCAAAAAAACATAGCATCTATCACCGATCCATTATTATTGCAAGACTTACAATCGGTACCCACATCTCACATCACTTATGTATCCCAGCCATCAAAGCCCCTCCCTTCCCTTCCTAATCCACTACACTACATGGCGGCCACTCCAACGCCACACCACCAACCTTACTCGCTAGACCACACACATCCTGCAACTACACTTACACTGCATCTGGGTATGCATGTGTGCGTCCAAATTTGGATCCTGCACTCGCCACCCATACAGACATGCCGGATGTCAGATGACCGTGTGTGCGCAGGCGATGGCTTTTTGCGCCACGAAGCTAGGTCTCTCGTATCTTGAAGCTAAAATGCGCCACGCTGGCAGCTTTCTCGCCCCCAAATAAAAGACATGTGAAGCGATGGAAGGAAACGAGAAGGGAAGGGAAGGCGGAGATACGCACAAGTCATCTTTTTTATTTGAGGGGAAGGTGTGTATGATTGGAGGAGGGGGGAGGGATCAGCGAATATACCGACGTGGTGTGTGGATTTCCCTCTTTTTTTTTCTCCGAGCCACAGTGTGATGTGATATGTTGCAATGATGCAGGTAGAGTTATACTGCTATACGAAACACATAGTCTGATTGGATGGAATGACCAAAAAATGGTTGAGCATGAGCATGGTTCGACGACTCAAAAGGCTATGCTGTTGTGGGTATCCTACACTCTGCATGCATGCATGCATGATGCTTCGAGTGCGGCGCCACATGTGGTAGATGGTGTGTATACATAACACAAGCAAAGTCTCTCACTACTGGATGTGGGAAAAAGGCGACTCAGTTCATCTAAATGTGGGAGGATAGACGGCGAATCAAGCGACAGATGGTGCACATCAGTACCTGCAGAGGTATGCACGGGTATCGAGTTCCGCCAAAAGCAAGCGTAGTGCAGCTCAGCCGGATGCTCCTTTCGGTTACACCGACATCGGAAATCGCGGCCCACTCCATGTTTGTACATCGATTCATACGTACGTACGCATGTTGGATCCATGTTAGTAAGTAAGTACTCTATATGAAAGACCATGGAAAGTTCCACCCGTGATCAGCACGACGCTTATCAGACGGGAGGCTTGATGACAAGCTTCACGCACGCTTGCGCCGGCCATGACTCACTTGGAAAGAAAGAAAAAAGCCACGGGCAACCATTGTGAGGTATGCTGGACACCGATCAACAAGGACTAGAATGCATGCGGCGCCACCGTCGCTTAAAGGGGGTGTGAGGGAGAGCCGGCGGAACCGCACAAGGGCAAGCATCATCGTGTCTCCAAGAAGCAGAAGGTAAGTCCATCATGTGCAGTTGGCAAGACGCTGCTAGGCCCAAGCTCCCTCGTCTAGTACTTAGCGGACGGCCCTTGACGGTGAGAATGGCGATTGAATGATCAATACGGCGAGCGCGGTAAGGCATGACGGCGAAGAGCATTGTGCGTCGGACATAAGCGAGCATTTTATACGACTATCCGAGATCGATTGGTTCCAAGCGTAGGTGGTATGCGTAAGTATCTAAGTAGTGTAGAACCATTCGAGTCGGTGAGCATCACTGGGTAGGGGGGGATGGTGCGCTGAGAGGGGGGCAAATTGTGCCACCTTGCGGTCCTAAGGGCTTGGGGATGATGTTGCGGGCAGGGCACCCAGGAATGCAGCGCGATTGATTGACTTGGACACTTTTTTGTGAGCGGCTACCCGCCGCACTGGACCATAAGCGATCGGTGAACCTTCTTCTTGTTCGCATGTTTCCGGTCTGGAACGTGAGCCAACCAGAAGACCAGAAACACGGATTTGTCACGGGCGTGGATGTGCGCATGTAGATAGCAGTACGGGTTGGAAGGATGGTATGTGTACGGGGTGAAATGTATGTGCGACACGGACCCGAGCCAGTGTTACAGCATGTGGGAGTACCTCGTACTACTAGGGAAGGTTAGGTGGGTGGTTCGCCAGGGACGGAGAGAGCGAGAGAGATATGCAATGCAGGTAGGTGGTGTAGGGTAGCGGGAAGAGAGAGGCCGGTAAGACGCGTATGCGGGAGGAATCCTTCAAGACGGCAGCGTGGCACGGCAGCGTGGCACGGCAGCGACGTGACAATGGACCAAGGGCTTTTCAGTCGCGGCAAACGCTGATTGTTAAGCACAAAAGAGGCAGCAGAGAGAGCGCGGAAGATAGGCGCACGGAAACGGAAGCATCAGAGTCCCAGCCAATGGCAGGGCCTTTACAGACCATCGCTATTGTCTGGGCTTTAGCGCGCAGCAGTTGGAGCGGGCGCGTGATATGCTTTGATTGAAAAAAAAGCATCCGCTTAGACGCATGTGTAAGTAATGTAGTTATGCGAGTCGTCGGGTTAGCAATGGCGTGTTCCGGGGCGTGGGATGTGATTTTTTTTATGCAGTAGCGTCCAAGCTGCATAAGCAGGCGTGAAGGAGCGTGTACTCGAGTACGAGTGAGCACATGTACCAGGACAAGTGAGGGAGCGAGTAAGAGAGCATGATAATGTGAGAGGGAAGAGTGTCTGGGCTAGAAGCGAACACGAGTGGTTCCGTGCTACCTGTCATTGGAATTACATGAGAACAAAGTTAGTTGGATACGCTATACTGGTTTGGGCCTAGCGTTCATGTCGCTTGTGCACACGCCCGCGCAACCCCCATGCACATGGTTAACCGCCAGCCACGACGACTCGACACTAGCCAAACCGTTTCGACATGTGCGCGTGTTCCAGGACGGGAAAAGAAGTCCTACTTTGAGAACGACGATCTGTTCCTGAGCATTCGGTCTAACCGGCAGTCGCTTGCCGGACGAGGGACGAAACATAGCGCGGTTTTGCGGAGTCGGTCCGATGGCCGCAGATGGAGTGAGGGCAAAAAAGACAGTGAGATGGAGCATGGGTGGATGATGAGCTGGAAGGAACCGCGACGTGGGATGGCATCATGTCCATGATGGCTGGCATGGCATGAGCCAGTATACTCGCCACTGTACTGCCACCAGATGAGCCCACCAGACTCGCTGCCCACGCGCCAGGAGCGCTCTGTCGCGCCCTGGCGAGCATTAGTCTACTTGCCTTGCCTTGCCAGCCAAGGCCAAGTCACTGGGAGCCAGCCCGCCGCCATTCAGCCCACTAGACGACAATGCTCATGCTTCACCGGCTGGTCATTGATGGCTGGCTGTCTCAGCCCAGGTGCGTGCGTACCCGCCATCTGCGTCAACGTCCGCTAACACACATACTTTTGATCGTTGTCCATGAGACCACAGACAACGTACGACAAGTGGCACGACCAACATCGTGCTAAGTTTTTCTGCTCCTTCGCATTTGCTCCCACCGGAAAATTGTCTAAAACCTAATAGTGCTCACTTCCCCCCCCAACTGACATGCCTAACCCGCCCTATCAATCAACTGCCATTGCAAAAACACTACTTTGGAACGATCCGTCGTCTATCTCATCATGCCAAGGGCTTGCGAGATCGTGGCGGACTTAATCATTTCTCCTTCACTTTGCCTACTTTGTATCACTGGGCGCGGCGCATGTCACCACCTACTATAACCACCAAGAAACCCCAGGAAGTCGCCGTTTTGCTGACCCAATCGACACACGTCTAGAATAATTCCAAGACAAAAAGGGCTTTCCGCAAGGCTTACCCGTCCCACCTCATAGTACTTAGTAGTAGTACCATATGCCCAGAACCAGGCCCAGGGTTCGTCATGTCGTCCTCTCACCAAAGTGCGGAAAACTCGAACAAGGGTTTCCCTCACGGCCCCCTCCCCCTAGTCCCCTCACGCAAGCCCCCCCTCCCCCCTTCCCCACCCCTGGCCTGTCAGTGATATCACCTCAGAGGAAGCTTTTGCGAATCTTGCTAAAAAAAAATTAGCAAAGAAGGGGAGCGAGCGAGGGCAGGAAAAAAACGCTCCGACGTTAGACGGGCCGACCCCAGAGATAAAGCTTGAGACACTTTCGACATGAACCGTGCAATTGGTATCCAAAGGGGGGACAGTGACAGCCCTGTTGAAGCCCAATGGGGGGGTTGCGAGTCAGTCCAGGTGTTGCATATTGAAGCGCGTCACGTGGCAGTCGCCATCAACAACGTGTTTCGTGACTTGGGCGGCATGGCAAGCGGGTTTGGCGTTAGCTTGCGCGTTAGTGTGCCGTACATGGTGGTTGCACTATCCCCTTCGTGTCTCGCCAGTTCATAATCGTCATGCACATGTGATGGATTTTCGAAAAACATTGGTACGCGTGTACATTTGACTGGGTATGCTTGGACGCTTTTTTTTCTTTCTCACTCCCCCCTTCTCTTTCGCATACTAGAAACCCATTCCCTCGGATCCCTTCCGCCTCCCTCTTGCTCTTTCCCTCTTGTCTCATTTGTTGCCTTCTACGCTATTCGGCATCCTCCGAACTCGTACTCGCAATAACAATGTACCGGGATCACCGTCATCATGCATGTTTGCGGAGAGCGCGGAACAAGCACAGCCGCACTCGACCTGCCACCATCCATGTCAAGCCCCAGGATCTTAGTACTAGTACCACCTCAACTGTCTCGCTGCCACGATCAACCATGTTGGCCCCAAGATTTCCAAGCACGTAATGTGCCCATGGTTTTGTAATCTTCGTGTTCGAGAAGGCTGACCGTGCCATGGATGTGGTGCTGTCGCAACTATTGCCCTGGCTGCACCATCGTCAAAGAGGCATTGCGGTACGACGCTTCATCCATGTGATGCCTGCCCTTCTTCTCGCATCGACTTTCCACACCCAGCCCTGACCTCATCCAACACGCACGTGCGATGTCCCCCCGTCTCATCGTTTTTTTACATCGGAAGGACTACCGGGAGATAGTCGTTCGTTGCTGGCCTTGCGAGCTTGGTGGCTTGGTAGCCCTGAATCGTAGGATTTCAGTCTTGGACCCTGGTTCCGGACGCGTTTGACGGATTTTGACAGGTCGCTTTCAAAACTTGGTTCCAGTTTTTTTGCTGCAAATGTGCTCTTGTCGTTGTTTCAATCACTCGAAATTTCTTTGGGTGGTCTCCGTACGGAAAGTTGAACACAAAAAATTGAATGGGCCAAAACTATACCCTACTACCAAATATACATGGGCCTGTGGCCTGGGACAAGGAAAAAAAGATATGCGCTGTTGGACTTTCATGCTCTGCTTCTGGACGTCCATAAAATCTATTGCTTGTACATCATGGGATCCACAGGGTAGTTTTGGATGGAAAACCTGGGATCGTATCCTGTTGCATTAACGCCCATCTGGTGGTTTTGCATATGGCTATGCGATGTGGGAATCTGCATGTTGCTGTGTCCTACAATTTGCGACCGTGACTGTGACATGGGCGCTTCGTATGGACCAGGTGTCGTCGAGGTGCTTCTGTTGGCAGTGCTCGTCGAATGTGAAGTGTTGTGTGAGGTGTCGTACAGCGACAGATCGCCGACGTGGGTGGTGGGGGCAGGAATCATGGATTGCTGAGTCGTGTTGAAGGGAAGTTGGGCACCAGTTTGAGCGGCCAGCCGTCGAATGAGATCGTTGGAATGGTACGAGGGCGAAGATGAGGCGGGACTTGCCGAAAAGTCTTCGGCGACATTGGAGGGAAGGGTCCCCGAACCAGTAGCATTAAGGCCGAGCGTCGATGCGGGAACCGTCTGGGGGAGGTTTAGGGATCGGGGAAGCGGTAAATTGGGCAGGACTTCGGAAAGTTTGGCCAGTAGGAGGGGAAGATATCGTGACTGTCCTCCGCGCAGTGTCGAGATGAGTGTCAAAAACCGTGATACATAGTCTCGAGGTCCAAGGGCAAACGCGTCTGGTGAGAAGGATGTGCAAGCGACCACGTCAGTCAGACAACAGGCTATGTCGAACAATTTCTCGATCTGCAATACTGTTAGCTAATGACTGACCTGACAGATAGGGTAAAACGTTGCAAGGGTGGGATGTGCAGGGACGACCAGGGGGGTGAGGTCGAGGGGGGCTAAGCTAGTCAGGACGTGGACGTCAGAGATAGACGTTGGCTAGCGCGGCCCTAGTAAGATCGCAATATGACAGGGGTCTCTGCACGAGACGGAGGGGCTGGAGCGGGGATGAACTCCAATGTCAAGACAGGAACAAGCATGCAAAAGAAAATGAATCTACTTACTAAGCCGACGCCATGGACTTCCATGGATTGCTGGGAGAACTGATGTGAGATTGTGAGCAGGTCGCGGGCGATTTCGATCGGGTACTTGAATGTGAGCGGCACGTCATTCGCGACGCTGCTTACGAGCCCTTGACAAACACTGAGCTGCCAGGTCTGTGACTTCAGCCACTGCTGAGTGATACGAATTTGCACCTCTTGCGCCTCGCTGCATTCGAAATATGCAGGCACGGCCTCTGAAAGCTGCGTCTGCACCTGCGTTATCCATGCAGCGCTCACATGTGTGTTGTGTACCCGATTCCACAGGTTGATAAAGGTGTCGTCGATAATCTTGAACATGTTGATCATGAGTTCTAGTCCAACCGCAATTGGCCGATCCGTGGGTACTTCATCTAATTGAGGAGGATGTATGGTGGGGTGTAATGTGATAGGTCGGTGTTTGTGTAGAGCGTAGGTTCTGTCAAATCGTTAGAAAAATGGAACAAAGGCAAAGAAAAAAGTCCAGAGCGCGTGTGGACATACCGCTCGGCAATGAACAAAAGCCAGTAGAGAACGCGCTTTCGGGATACATCCAAGGGATCATGTTTGTAGGTCTCCTCATCGTGCATACCCAGAAGTTGCGCGTGTGTTGTGGCTTCCCGGAGATATGTCCAGGCTGTGTTCTCTCGCGCCAGTCCAAAGTAGCAGCCGCTGTAAAACCACGAGGTAAGCACGCTCGTGTGCGTGGGGTTCTCGCGGTGGTCGTAGCCTTGTCGCACGCGGACTGATTCTTCTAGGAGTATGTGACCAACACCGACATTTGACATGTGAGCCATCTCTGGACGAGGGAGCACGCTGACGGGCGGTTTGTGGTTGGCCTGAATCATGACGTATGCACACAGTGCAACAATCATACAGTACGATTCAGTGGAGCGGTCCATGCCAACGGCGGCTTCCTGCGCCCTTTGGCGGTGCAGGACAGGCTCTGAGGGGTAAACATGGTTGAAGAAGTATTCTATGCAGCTCTCGACGAGAGCGGGGGGTAACAGCCCTTGGGTGCGGGCAAATGTGGCTGGCAGTGAGCGTCCGTCAAAGCCGAGATCGGTAGGGTAACCAGCAGCGAGCTGAGCGTTGCGCTGGGTTTCGCGGAGTTCAGAGAGGACTTTGGCGCGGGAGCCCTTGGGACCTTTCTTTTGCGGGATGGCATTGTATGTGCATGCAAGGCCAGCAGAAACACAATTCTTGCATGGCGCGGTGCCTTCTCCGATGCACTTGACCTTTCTTCGGTGGCAGCTGTAGTCGAGGGCGACAGTGTGAGTGTGGGAGCATCGACGTTGAGTGTACCGACGGTACGTACCTATCGCAGGCTCGCTTGACCGGAGCAGTCGAGGTAGGATTGGAAGCCATGAGGGAGTGACAAGCTAGTGTGGGAACGTCTCGTCATCTACTTGATGAGGAATGCAGTCGCCGAGCGGATCCGCTGGTTCCTTTTAGTACAACAGACATGTTGCGACTACATTCGGGGAGATACCGTAGAAGGTTCCTTGTGTCATTGTGCTTGAATGAACGCTCATTCGCACCTGGTTAACCTGGACGATTGAAGAGCCCAAGCGTCGAAAGTGCATATTAGACTCAACTAGTTAGCATCACTGGACCAGCCGGGATGGGGCTGGAGGGTTGCGAGTCCAATGACCTAGCCTGGAGAAGCGGCCTGAGTCCCTGGTTCCACGGACTGGGGAAGGAGTCTGCAGGGCAGCGCGTCGGAAGCCGGTTTAACGCTTACCACACGGCCGCAAGCCATGGGCTTAGGCGGTCTGCTGGCTGGACCATGCTTGGAGAAACATCCCAGGCTGACCGCTGGGCATGCGGCAGCGATGGCACGGTCGGTTCCTGCCAGCGACGGGAGCTTCATGTTAGTGTGATTTTAGGGCGACCTGTAACTGGCCGAGGTTGCCCCGCTGGGCAAGTAGCCCGTAATGGATGCCCTGGGTTGTTGCGATATTTTTCCCGAACATCGAGAAGGCTCATGTCGCGGTATCAAAAAGGTGCTGAGCCCCCTCGGGCTGTCTGCAGCGCTGCGCAGCCTGGCCTGATCTCATCTGGTCCCTGGTTACCACTGTAAACGCCGCCTCTGCTCGTCCGCGCGCGCAAAGGGGAACGTCACAATCTCATTTCGCCGTGCGGTGTCAGACGCTGCGCAAGTGCCTAACAAGAAACATAGGCTGAAGTTAGAATTGACCATCTCACTCCCTGACTGATGAACCGACGACACACGCTGCTTGGGCAGCGTCCGTACAATGGGAGAGACACGGGTTGATAACGCCGACAACGGCTTGCTCCATTGTCGAGGTTTTGTGTGGCGACATGGGGCTGTCGATACTTGCCGCAGTTGTCGTCATGCAACCCAACAATTCGACGTAGCTCAAAAGCACCTGACATGGAGAGACGCTCGAGTGTGCTGGACGTGTACGTAGTGCGTAGTAGCAGGAGCAGCCATGAATCGATCGTCTGTGTACGTATCAGACGAGGTGCTGCTGTCCACCGAGGCGCAGCAGCAGCCCTCGCCTCTCGTTTGGTAAAGAAGCCCGGCAAAGATCCTTGATGGGCATAGCGAGCGGGCGAGCGAGGAGAGGTCTCATAGGGCCGCCGCGTTCCGTTGCTAGGCGTCGTTCGAACATTGTTTCTTCTCTGTCTGTATACGGGACTGCGGACCCAAAAAGGTCTGTCGCGCCGCTGCGGCGCTGTCCTGATAACTTATATCTTCTTCCCTAAAGGGCCTTTTGCGGTCTCCACCATCCGATCGTGACATTCAAGCTTCCGAGATGCTGCCGGCAGCGATCAAAATTGGTACAGGACCGTCGAGACCACGAATGGGAGAGGCTGGACCCGCCTCCAGAAGTAGTGCTGCCACCGTCCGGTTACGTTTACGCTAGACGTCACGGCGAATAGAATTTGCAAAAGGCGCGAGAAGTCCTGAAAGACCGCCCGCGTTGTGTACATTTGCATGTACGTATAGTCATGGTGTTGAGGCTTTTGTAGATCCGGGGAACTGGCGACATGTACCTCGCTCGCTCATGCTTCGCTAGCGGCTGCGCCCGTGGTAAGATTCGTGATGCTTGGCACCTCCTCCGCGGAGCCCAACGTCACCCGTTACTCCTCTACACATTGCCCTCTTGGACGGTCGAAATATCTTTGTCTGCAATCCACAGGCGGTGGCCTGCTTTTGGGCTGTCCAATCCAGACTACTCGGCTCACTGGCGCTTCATGCAACCATCATCGCCCCGCGTGGCCGCTAGCATTCCAAAACATCGTCTCATGATCGTCTTGAACCCCTTCACCACATGGCTGATGTGCTGTAAGGGTATGCATTGCTCAACAGGCGAGTCATGAACGGGAGGGAGCGTTGCAACCCAAATATACGCTGTCACCTATGAATAGCAGTGACATTGCCGCGTCTCCCTACTTGACATGCATCGGCCGCCTTGCACTGCACCGACTACTCATATCGTCGTGTCATCCTGGGGTCGGGTAATCTACAGTTCTAAGCGAACCCTCTCTGTACTGGTAGCAGATGTTTATCTAATCTATGTGTCGTTTGTGACAATTGCTTCTCAAGCGTGCCGTTTTTATTTGTCCGTACAGCCAACAATGACTGGATTCCGGTCACCGGTAGACGCCACACACGATTACGGCAGGCACTTTTTTATATTAACCCCAACCAAAATACTACTTCCTGTGAAGCAAACTAAACTAGTCTGCAATTTTCTACCGCCTCAATTGCGGAAACAGTTCCGTGAAGACAAGTGTACTTAGCAGTTCAACTCTCATACACAAAACGAACCCTCAAACTTCGCAAAGTCTGCCATCTTAGGCTTAGCGAGCCTGTTGTGTGTGTACCACGCAAATCGCCCCATCTCATCAGGCACAAAGCTGTTACACCAAAAAGCTTCCTGCGTGTACTGTAATTACATGGCTCTACACTGTTTCATATGTACTCGATAATACCACCGAGCCATCCCAGGCTACGTCATAGTCGTATGAGAGATCTGCTGCAGACACACCTTCACCGCTCCAGAAGCCTTCGGGACTACCTCCTTATCTCCGATGTTATTCCGCTATGCTCGCTGTTACTGACCACATTGTAGACTCCGAGTAAGATGTTACAGTCTTCATATTGGCGCAGGATACTCAATGGATTATTGTACAAATAAAGTTATATACGGGTAGTCGCAAGTGGATCAACCTGTTTCCTATTTGGGTCTTACCTCCGCTTCGTATTTTGTGATTAGGTGTTCAGCGTTCTATCGTCAAAGATGGCGGGCCGACCCTTCGCCTTTTTGATGCCGGGGCTACCTTTGGCGAGAATGTTAAAATAGGGTTCGGATGATGACATTGAATACCCCTGTGGGGATCAACAAGAGAATGGGGTATGGTCTTGAAGAACTGAAACGCAGTTAGAGAGGCGGATGATGGAGACAAGATCAACGGAAGAGGAGGTGGTAGCCAACAAAAGTTCAACGACTTTCTCAAATTGAGTGGTGGGAATGAGATGAAGACAACCGAGGCAGGACTACTATCACATGCATGATATAAAAATAGCTCTCGCACGTCTGAATACCGCCCATCAAACAGATTTTGTAGTATCTTCTCTTGAATTTAAATATACTGTATTGAGCCTAACCTGTAGACACACGGCATATCTGTCTGAGCCACTCACCTCTTGCACAGAACAGTGGTCCAATACAAACCGACAAGAACAAGCGATATCAGAATTGTTTACCAGACCTTGTCAGGACTTTAACATGCTAATCAACAACATTGCCTGAACCAACAAACAACACAATCTACCATCTTTTTATGCTCCTACACACCACACACCTACGACCCGTGCTCTTCAGAAGCAAGTAACGAAACCTTAAACTATCAACACCTACACATCAATAATCACAATTCAAGAACCAAACAACAAGACGCATCATCTGCACAGCAACATAACCAATGGTATTTTATACAAAAAACAAGAACCAACTAATTCAATCTATGAACAAGTGCGCAACGTATGGCGCCAATGGGTCAAAAACAACCGCTCAATCATATAACATGCCAAACGTCACCTCTCACTCACTTTACATACATACATACACAATCATGACGCCGGAAAACAATGCAGTTCGCACACATACAAATGTCTGTCATAAGCGACCACTCTTTTTTTCTCTCGTCTCGTTTCATGCAAAAAAAAATCAACAATTAGGAGAACTCAACCCGACTTCCGCCTAGCCTAGCCTGTTTGGCCTGGGCTCTTTCTGCTCTCCGTCTACGCCTGTTGGTGTCGTAGTTGCTAAGGTCTGTCTCGGTACCATGGATTTGAGTACCCGGAGGACTGCTTAGGACAGTATCTACCGCACCCGGCATTGGAGGTGGAGAAAGATTGCTGGGTCCGGGTTGGTCATAAGCTCCGGATGGGCCGGCAGGAGGTGGGGGAATGGTAGCCTCGGGCATGCGCAGAGGTGTCGAGCCTGGCATTGGAGGTGGAGGAGGTATGCCAGCTTGTTGTGCCATTTCCTGCGCTTGCGCCGCTTCCATGGCTTCAGTCCTGCGCCAGCGGTCGCCACCGATACCGCTCAATGAACTAACACTTCCAGCGCGGTTCTTTCGTTGACGATCCTTTTTCCTTGCTTCACGCTCTGCGGCTGCCTCCTCTTCATTGAGTCGTCGCAAAGTAACATGGCGTCCGTCGTTGTGCATCTTGACTTTGACAGATACAGGGGGAGATGCAACATCATCTCTACTGCCTCGGCGTCGATGCTTGGATTGTGAAGCTGCTGAGATGACTGTGCCTCCAGCTGCATCGCCCGCAGTGCGACGTCGTTGATGATGACGGCCTCCAGGGGAGTCGTAAGCTTCTGATCCAGAGTCCGACAAGACACTGTAGACGCCAGCGCGAGGGGGTCGATGAGGGTTCACTGAGGGCGTGACGGTAGATTCCATGGGCGGACGGGCTACGGAGGGTGTGATACCGGTCATATCGCTGTCTGAAAGTATAGTCGATGGAGGTCGTCCTCCCCTGCGCGGGGGAGTGCTATCAGCACCGTACTTTTTGCGGCGTTGGCTGTTCATGCGAGCGATGCGTTCTTCTTCCATGTCTTGCTCCCTCATTTCTTCCACATGCTCGTCCTCCCTCTTCTTGCTGCGTTTGCTCAGAGAGTGCTTGAGAAAGCCGAATACACCAAGAGTAGCAACCCCCTCCTTCAGTCCGTAAGAACGATCCTTGGGCCTCATGTCGGTCTCGTCGCTGAAGCTGGTCCGACTATCGAAAGAGTCTATAGATGTCACACTTCTCGTTTGGCGATGGTTCGATCGTAGGTTGCTTCCAGTCATTGCCGACACTTGGGTATCACGTTCCTCGACACGACGCCAGTCGTCTCTACGGTTTGCTGGAGATCCGGGGGCGCGTCCTTCTTCTAGCCTTGAAATGTCGGTCTGAGTGACTTCAGAAGGGCCCAATCCGCGGCTGTAGCTGAAATCGCTTCCGGTCTCAGTTGGAGGACGCTTTTCTTTACGGTTAAATAGCTTTTTGACAGCGAAAATACCCCCAACGGCAGCTCCAGCTCCGAGAAGGCGATCCTTCCAAGTACTTCCTTTGTTGCGGTCGGCACCGTATTTTTCATCGCTCAGGTAAGATTCCGTAAAGTCAGAAGCGGTGACACGAGAGCGAGAATCCCTTCGGGAGCTGATGGCTGTTCCGCCGTGTCTGCTGCGAGTCCGGCTTCGAGATCTTCCTGAACCCAATGCAGCTAAACCCGCTCCTGCTGCTCCTGCTGCTGCAACCCTTCCCACACCTGGGCCCCTGCTTCGGCGACTGCGTCTGGTACTGTACGAGCGATCGGTTATATAAGTGCTACGATCGTCAAAGTCCAATTCTGGCTGGCTCCTGTACGACAGGATAAAGTAGAGGATCACGAGGATAAATGTCCAGACGGCGAAGAGTATAAACAGAACCAGTGGCGATCCGTACAAGGTTAGACCTAGTGGAACCTGCGCAATTCCGAGCAGTGCAATGGCTCGTCCTAGCCATTGGTGAATCTGCAGGTGTCAGTAATGAGTCATGCTACTATCTGTTGTATACATACCATAAGCGTAAGAGGAATCTTGTATCTCTCCTTGCCTTTTTCTAGTCTGTGGATAACCGAGCCACCGAAGGCTTGGACGACGACAAGAGTGTACAAGCCTACGCCGATGCCATGATGCGGGTTGGTTAGAGACCTCTCAAGACCCACGGCTTGGAAGGCACAGACAATGGCAGCAGTCGAGAGGAGTACCGCGGAGACCTGCAGCCAGATGTGGAATCGCAAGGCAGTACGCGGGTTCCGGTGGTAGAAACTGGCCATAAAAATGGCAGCAGGGATTACGAATAAGAATGTAACTACTGCTAGTACGCCGTGAGCGGTTATGAGGGCCTTGTAACCAGGCATGTTACGAAAGCGATTGCCCATGCCTAAAAGGTTAGCTTCGTCGCCATGTCTAATAGCATACTATTCGTACCATTCAAGCGCGTTGTCTCAAAGTTCAGTCCCTGCAGATTGGGGAGCAAGAACGTGTTGCGCTGCGAGTCCCATGTTCCGTCTCCGACATGCATGGAGCCCGACGAGTAGACACTCGTCCCTGGGTCCGAGAGTCCATTGGACATTGTGTTAGGAAGATTCCTCGAGTCAAGGGTCAATTAGACGGTCCAACGGTCTGGTGGTGCCGCGATGATGGACGCGAAAGCTGCCGACTGTGGGCGGCTTCAACGTCAAAAAAAAGATTGGATAGTCGCTATAACAATGCGCGCATGTAGCAATGAACGGGAAGCAAACTGTCGTGACGTCGTTACAGGCGTAAGGGGAGCGAAGGGAAGCTTCGCGCCGTCAAAATGCGGAGGCTGGTTGGGGCCTGAGGAGTTGGGTTCTGAGCGTGTCCGGGTGGACAGCTCGCCTTGGTGGGGTGAACGTCAGCTCGCGATGGTGAGCGAGAGTCGAGGTCGAGTACACAAAGGGTCTCCGGGTATGCGGTTAGGGTTTAACAAAGATGTTTCTGGAGAGCTGCAGGTGTCCTGGGACATGGGAAGCGGTAGCAGCCAGCTCGACGAGACCGCCGGGCCCAGCCGCCTGCATGTTTATGAGTTTTTTTGGCCGGGCAACGTAATCGATAGGTGCATAGCGGTGAGTGGCTGGGGCCGGCCAATCACAGCGCCCAACCGCCCCTGCCCCAGCCGCCTGATTACCGTTCCAAGCGACGAGCCGGCTCCCGAGATGCTTTAGCCCCCATGGCCGCCCTTGGTGCGCGATGCGCTGGCAATGAGGCGAACCGCTACTATGATGATGATGTCGTTGCCGTTGCAGCGGCATCTGTAGGGCCACCAGCTGCCTTGTTAAATACTCGAGCCACAAGGCTGCTCGACTACAATACCAATGCGGAAAAAAAGACAAAATCAACATTGAAATCAGTGGTATCTCGAGTGCTCGTCCCGTGTCCCTACACCCATAACGCCAGCACAGCCACGCCAATCCCATGCTTGCTTGTGAAATCCTCACCCCTCTACCTCTAGCATTTCCTTTAGCGCCTTTTCAGATGCCCGGAGCCACCTGCCTCGCTCCTCCAATTCGTCCCCTATACCACCGCCCTCTTCCCTCCTCCTCTGAGCTTCTCTGGCCGCCGCTACCGTTCCTTGCTTTTGTGTCTCCAGTGGCCTCAACTCACGCTCCAGCTTCTCCAAATCTCTACCTCGGTTCGGAATAGTGGCCTGGAGACTGGCAATCTGTGCGTTGAGAGCTGCAAGCTCTGCTTCTCGTTCGCTGAGCACTCGCTGAGTCTCAGGAAGCGGGAGAGCAAGCTCGGGATTGGTTGAGGCTGGCGCTTGTTCGTGCTTCAATCGTTCAATGTTCGCCTCCAGCCCTTCAATTTCGGTTGGAAGAGACTCAAGCTGTTGCGTCCGTAACTGCACGCCCTCGTAGCGTATCGCGAGCTCCTTGCCCTTGTCTTCCAACTGCTTCAAGATGTCGGCCACCTCCAGCTTGCGCTTCTTGAGCTCTGCTTTCAGGCCCAGTATCTCCTTCTCCTTCTCGTCGTTCTCGTGAGCGTCAACGAGACGAGGCGGGTTCTCAGTGATGCTGCGCAAGAACTTTTCTTTGGTGACTTGTTCGACATAACTGAAGCGGAGTTTGCTGAATAGTTCCTGTCGTCGTGATTAGACCCCACTCAAGACAAATTCTCAGACCCCCTGCCTACTTTGTAATGTAACAAATCAGCTTCGAGGGCTGCAGGATGTGTGTCGCTATTCTGTTCGCTATCCTCAGATGCTGCAGAGTTGCGCTTCTTTCCAGTTTGAGGGAGATCTTTTGGAGCCAGTGTCTCCGCAATGGCCAGGAGCTTGAGTGACTGTGATTGCTGTAACTGTTCTAACGCTGATGCTGGTGTCGGAACCGCAGACTTTCTTTTGGGACCCATTTTGCTTGCTATATCCTGTGTTCTAGAGTATGAAGGAATTCAAGTGTTTGTTTTGGCGACGGTCGCGGCTGGCATCTGATGGCAGATTTCCCCGCGGCAGTTACCGCATGTAGACTAGTGTTGTTCGTTGGAATGATCGCACATCATTCTCCAAGCATCTCAGGAGCTTTGATCTTTAGCAATCCTCGCCCTTTTCTGGTCACCAAGACCACCACGAATTATGGCGAAGAACATAGACGACGACGAATATGTTGCAGAGCTACTGAAGCAAGACGCAAAGAACGCAACAAAGAAATATGAGCTTGTCGGCATCGATGCCTTCAACCCTAGGAGGTGCGTTCCAAGCCTGTGTGCCAGTCATGGCGTTATATGAGCGTTGAAAGTACAACAACACTCTCTATCCAGATGGTCAATGCTGACTTGTCTTAGAGCAAATTCCAGCGCCCCAAAACCGAACAAGAACTTCTTACGAAACATCATCCGTCAAACCGACCGTCACAATGCAGCGCTGCTTGCGAAAGAGGCGGAAGAGTCTCGTGCGCGACTGAGGACGATGAACCGTGAGCGCAAAAGAAGAGAGACGCACCATGAAGAGGAGCAAGAAAGAAGAGCTCCGGGAAGATTGACTCCAGTCCCAGGGGATGTTGATATCACAAAAACACACTCTGATAGACGGCGTGACCATAGTGAGGACGAAGACAGGCATAGGAGACGACGAAGAAGTAAAGAGCGGGAATCTTCCAAGAATACTTCGCCCCACCGACACCGAGACAGAAAGCGCCACAAAAGGAGATACGACAGTGATGACGAGAGGGATTCTTCTCGGCGGAAACGTAGACGGTCAAGGTCACCTCACGACAAGGCTCACAGGCACAGAGGAAGCGACTCTGATGAACGGAGGTCACGGAGGAGAGACCGCGAAGAGCGCAGACACAGAAGACGAAGGTCATACTCTGGTACAACTTCACAATCCCGATCACCACCACCTCGACACTATGATCGGCATGAAAAACAGCACAAACATAGAGGACGCTCTCCTAGAGACACCGAAAAAAGCTCCGAACGTAGATCTGATCGGTACAAAAACCGCCCAAGCTCCAAAAGGCATGCCGCTTCCCCAGCATCTGATTCCGATCCTCTCGAAGCCATTGTCGGCCCGCTTCCGCCATCTTCCGAACCCACGGTACGCTCCAAAGGCCGCGGCGCTTTCAAACCAAACTCTATGGGTATCGAATCACGTTTCTCGTCTACCTACGACCCTAAAGTCGACGTCCGTGCGGACTCTGATAATGAAGACGACTGGGGTGATGCTTTAGAGGCGCTGCGTGACCGCGCACGCTGGAAGCAACAGGGCGCCGAACGTCTCAAGTCTGCGGGATTCACAGATGAACAAGTGAGGAAGTGGGAGAGAGGAGAAGGACAGAATGAGGAGGATGTGGTTTGGAAAGGAAAAGGAGAGGCTAGGGAGTGGGACCGAGGCAAGGTACTGGATGAGGAGGGAGACGTTGAGCTGAAGGCCGATTTTGGACGATTAAAGTAGGTAGTTTGCAAAGGATGAGTCTCCTCTTTTGGCCATGCGAACACCGCTTCATCTGTATATATTTAATAATACATTACGACTCGGATTCAGTGGTTAAGTTTATACAAGTATCGTTCTCCACCCCCTCAATGCGCAGAATCCTTCTCTCCTCCCCGCCCCTCAACCCTCATATTTCCCTTTGTCTCCTGCGAAACCTTCCCCCTACCCGAACCTCTTAATTCTCGCAACGAAACAGGTGGTCTCGCCCTCTTAGCCTTACTATCCCCCAGACTTATCCTAAGCATCGCCCTCTCAAGCGTCGTAGTCAATCTCTGAAGCAGCCACTGCGGCTCGGACACGTTGCCCATGAGCGGACTACGGAGGCCAAGCCAGCTCCAGCGCTGCTGCTTGCTATCGCCTGCAGACCCGATATCGGGGGCTTCGCCGTCGTCGTAGTGGGTATGGGCGTGGGGCCGCCGGTGGTTCGAGGCGTCGCTTTCGCTCTGGCCGATTAGGTGTAGGTAATATTCCCATTCGTGGTATTCGTATTGCTTGGATGGCTCTGTCTCGAGATCTTTTATAAGGGTGCGGATTTCTTTTGCGAGGACGTAGTGGTAGAAGTGGGTGTCTAATTCAAGATTGTCATCGTATTGGCTTGCTTCCCTTTCTTTGTCTCCAAACTCTGCTTCTTCGGCGTATGTTGTTAGTCGGTCTTGAGTGTAATGCTTGTGTTCGCTTGCAGAATCGTCTTGGTAGGCTTTCTTGTCCCACTTGCCCTTCTTGATTCTTGTCCATCCAACCTTGAGTGCAGCACTTAAGCCTTCTTCATCGGGTAAGACAGTGAGGGAGCCAAGCCAAATCGTGAAGTCTTTGAAAGCTTTGATGACCGTGTCTCCCATGTTGGAGATGAGAATAGTAAGGGTAGGGACCGCGACCAAGCTCCAGAATACCATGAAGGCCTTGCCGGCATTGCTTTGAACGACATAGTCACCGTAACCAATCGTCAGGAGTGACACGTATGCGTAGTAGAGGGAGACAAAATAGGAGAATCCTTGTGGTTCTTCTGAGTACCAGAACACCAGAGCTCCCATGAACCAGAGCATTAACGCCGCAGCTGTTGACAGTGCCAAGGCAGTATACCTTCTCTTCCTTTCAGATAATTCTTGCACACGTCGCATAACGCGAAACTCTTGCTCACGTCTTTGCGATTCCTTCAAGCCCCTTGAGCAAAACCTCACTTTTTCGAAAAGCGAAATACGTATCGTCTTCGTTTCCTCATCAATCGACTCCAGTACCTTCTGTCTCTTGACTTCTGTGAACCGAGCCGTCATCTTTTGTTTCCCATGCTCGAGCACAAGTGACCTAATGGATCCGATTACCAGACCGACCGTTACTAGCCCTCCAATGGCGTATGGAATCAACAAAGAGCGGCCCGTGTGCGTTTTTGGCACAAACTCTCCGCCGAATCCCATAGTAAGCAGTGTGAAATTAGCCCAGAAGACTGCGTCCAAAAACGCCCAGTTTTCCACGTAAGAAAATATTAGAGCTCCTATGAGGAGATAACACACAAAGGCAATGGTCTGTAGCATCAGCGTCCGCTGACTAGCTGTGAGCCGGAACTCGCGATCATAATGCCCAGTGTACGCTCCAAAAGCCGTAAACATCATCAAAGACGCGATGATAAAGTAAACTCCAGCCGCCATAATCGCATAGTAAAAAGCCTGACTCAGCGCATGTTGTTGCATAGGCTGAATACGAAAGACCGACGACGAAGCCACTCCAACCAGCGCTATGAGCAGGAAGCTAGCCATGTAAAACCCAATGATGGTAATGGGTTGCGCAATAGCGAATTTGAGTCTTCTCGACATGTTGAGCAGTAGACTAGCATTTGCCGATAGGGCAAAAACGAGGGATACCGAGTTCACCGCAATGAGCCATTTCGGATCTGCGATTTTGGTTCCGTGGGCCTCGTCGCTGCCAGGTGGGATGTATACGCGCCACTTTTCAACCAGGGCGCAGATGGACATGCCGTTTGCAATTGGACCAAAGGTTCCCGCTATGAGTGGACTTGCTGTAGATGCAAACCACCATCGACTGTTTACTTGATTAGCCCAAATTAAACTATGAATACGTAGTCATAATAATACTGGTTACATAACTTGGATCAAGATACTCCCGTTCCTCGCGTTCAGCTTGCTCATCTTCGGCCTGTATTTTATTTTCGACATCCTGGGCGGCTTCTTGCGCCGGCTCATCGAGCCCGGGGTCGTTCATGGTTTGGAGGGGTATATCGGATTTTGGGGTTGTTTTTCTGGGAATCTGGGGGATTCCAGATGGGTGGGTACCCCAGTTGAGATAAACAAGATCAGCTGCGAGGTCGCGTGCACGAGCAAGGAGGCAATGACGTAGGCATGAGACATGTTAAGCCAGCCACATCCCTTTGTGTATAACATTACATGCAGATCAACTTAGTACCAAGAACTATCTACTGTTCGAATTTCTGAGACCACGGAAAGGATTTTTTGGGTTTTAGCGCAGAAGAAGCTTTGAAATTCCCTCTTTCATTGACTACTGCCACCAATTTTCGAGCGATTGTATCTAACCATTTCAGATAGCTGTCCGTATCATTCCATACAACTAATTTTTTTTTCAACTCTAACAGCTTCTATGTAAACCCGGCCGTTTGACTTGTTTGTTACACAGGGTTGCGATATACTTATCTCAGTCTTGGTTAGGGCGAGCCAGTTACGAGGTATGCTGTGACTTTTGTCTAGCGATTCGGTATAGTGGCATGCGCTAGAACAGCGGGGTTTAACAACAACTCATCTGTATTGCTATAGACTGACAAGTAATATTCTTGTTAAGTAAGCTAGTTAATAAAAAAGCACAATTCAAGTTGACTGTAGCGAGAGTACTAACGAAATCCATCTATCCTTATCTCCTTATTGCTTCCAGCCCTGTTATCGGACTCCTCATCTGTTATCACAGATCTATCCTGCCATCACTGACGGCACTGCCTTGACGTGATAGCACAAAACGTGACCTGTACGCTCCGCGATGATCATTACCTTCTGACACAAACCTCTGTAAGCCACGATCTCCAACCGTGCCTCTCTTGCTTTCATATCCGGCATCAATGAGAGACTCCTTCCTGTTTCTTGTTGGATTGTTTTCTACTTCATTTTCTGGGTGGTTCTTTGGTTAGCCTTCTAGTTCGTTTTCTTGTTTTTTTGCTCGTTTTTTTTTGAGCTAGCTTTTGAGCTGATTGGATTGGAGGAGATTCTAGCGTTTATTACGTGACTAGACGCTATCTGAATACTACGGAGGCTCCCGATATATTGGCATAGCTGTGCAACTAATGAGCATAGAGGTTCTCGGAGCTAATTAGATCGCATTTCTTTGTGTACGAAACCCCCTTGGAGGCTGATTGTAGGATACAGCTAAAGTTGGAACAGAAATTATATTGGCCTGATGGCTGCCTAGACTACAGGATGTATTTTCACTTTGGATGCTATTCCCAGCTTCGACCATTATCGCTTTGAGACTACCCAGGCCTGCAATGTACTTCTGCGCTATTCGTAGGCCTTGGTACCCTTGTTGACTTGTATTTGGTAATAGCCATATGCTACTCGTCAGGGCTGTACTGTTGAGCAAGTATTCCGATTCTTACAGATGCATATTGACTAGTGATTATGCCGCTTGTCACGCAGTGCCGGCAGGGGGGACGCTCTCGCTGCATGAAATAACAGAAGAACTTCCATGATACCCTCAGTGATCTCATAGCATAGATCGGCATCTGAAAACACTCACGTATCATCCCATGACCCTATTCTATAGGCATGCGTATGATAAATGGTTGCATTCTTCAGTTCTTCATTGCTCGTGCTGAAAGTTGCTTCCCAGAACCTCAATGCCCACCTATCCGGCACACGACGACTACAGACCATCCGTATCTATCTCACTTCACCTAAAACTCTCTCACCTGTCCCCGTCGTCGCCGTCAAGGTCTGCAGGTAGGATCGTGCCAAGCCACGCGGTGACGCACAGTGCCTGCCATTTCAGTATGCATTGAGCAAACAACCGTTTGCAATCTCCTACTCACCTCACCTGAATCACAAAACACTTCTTACCTGTCTCTCAACTACTGTCTTGCTCTCAGCACCACCACTACACTACCTACCATTGCCAACATGTCTAAGAAAGATCCGCCTGAGACCGTTGCTGGCGCTGCTGCAGACCGCGCGGAGCAGCTGGCAAAAGATCTCGCCCGTGCCAAAGAGGCTGGATGGACCAACCCAATCCCCTTCCAGTATGATACTGTCGTCGGCGGCACGCCTGCTGCAGACGAGACTCGCGACGCCGCTCCCTGGCTGTCCGATGCCGCCGTCTATCAGTGGGATGATGAGTTTGGCGATGTCGGTGAGCCCAATCCTGAGCTGGAGAAGATGCTCTTCCAGGATGAGTATCTGCAGCGTGCCGGCAGTGCGATCAGCGCTCTCTCATTCGAAGTCACTGTTCAAGGCCCTACCAAGATCAACCCTGTTCGCAACGTAAGATACTCATTCTCACTTCAATAATCTGTACTAATCATTGGCATAGTTTGAAGATGCTGGTCTGCACCCGGTCATGCTTAAGAATGTCAAGTTGTGCCAATATGGTGCTCCAACTCCTATCCAGTCGTATTGTATCCCAGCCATTCTGACTGGGAACGACGTGGTCGCTATTGCGCAAACTGGTAAGTATCGTCGGCATTGCGTTACTCGAAACATCACTGACAGTGCCCAGGATCTGGAAAGACTGCTGCATTCCTGATTCCCATCCTCTCAAAGCTCATGGGTAAAGCTCGCCAGTTGGCGGCACCTCGACCCAACCCAGCCCGCTACAACCCTCTTACAGACCGGGTCCGTGCCGAGCCTCTGGTATTGGTTGTGTGTCCTACCCGCGAGCTCGCTACTCAGACGTTCGACCTGACTCGTCGCCTGTGCTACCGTACAATGTTGCGCCCTTGCGTTGTGTATGGAGGTGCTCCCACTAGGAATCAGCGCGAGCAGCTCGAGATGGGCTGTGACATCCTGATTGCCACTCCAGGACGCCTCATGGACTTTATGCAGAACAACAATCTCCTGTCGCTCCGCCGCCTCAAGTACGCTAACTAGATTACTTTTCATGGAATTTATGCACTGACAAGCTAACAGGTTCACCGTCGTCGACGAAGCTGACGAGTTACTTTCGAGCGGCTGGGAGGAAGCCATGGAGAAAGTGTTCTCGGGTGCTGGTATGATTTACCGACTCTTTTACTTTTCTATTTGCTGATGATTGTTGCAGACGTCAACTCCGATGCGGATCATACCATTGTCATGCTCTCTGCCACCTTCTCTAAAGCTGCTCGTAGGCTTGCCAAGGAGTACATGGAAGAAGCCTTTGTTCGAATCAAAGTAGGAAGGGTCGGCAGCACTCATCGCAACATCAAGCAGGAGATTCGCTTCGTTGAGGAAACTGATAAGAACGAAGCGCTCTTCGATTTGCTCTTTTCTGGTGGCCCACAGCGTTCCCTCATCTTCGTCAACACCAAGTACAAATGCGATAAGGTCGACGACTTTCTGTACAACAAAGGCTTGCCCGTCACTTCAATCCATTCAGATCGCACTCAGCGTGAGCGCGAGGATGCTCTGTAAGTACTCACTACCTAGCTGAGATGAACTGCTACTAAAAGTATAAATAGTCGTTCGTTCCGGACTGGCCGTTGCCCTATTCTGGTCGCCACTGGTGTTACTGCTCGTGGTCTCGATGTCGCCAACGTTAAGCATGTCATCAACTACGACCTACCCTCAAGCCAGCACGGTGGCATCACTGAGTACGTTCATCGCATTGGCCGCACCGCGCGTATTGGCAACGAAGGAAAAGCCACCTCATTCTTCAACGACGACAACAAGGATATTGCTGAAGATATGGTCAAAGTTCTCATCGAATCGGGGCAGGAGGTGAGCGACTTCCTTGAGGAGTTCAAGCCTCAAAACCCGTCGGCGATTGAGTGGCATGATGGCACTGACGACGAGTCTGACGATGGCCTTGGTGGTGGTTTTGGCGGAGAGGCTGGCGGATTTGACGTTGGTGCCACCTTTGGTAACGATGCAGCTGCTGGCTTTGGTAGTGCTGGGGGGTTTGATGGTGAGGGCTTCTCTGCAGATGCTGACAACAAGGTTGCATCTTGGTGAGCTATCCAGAGGTACCATGTAGCTTGCGCACTCTTCGACTGTGCTCGATAGCTATATCGATGCGGCTCATTGCTGACTGTACTTGATGGGCTCATGGTTAAGGCTTCACGGCATGGTGCGGTAGCAGCATCTCTTTGATGGAGATTTCACAAAGGGATTTCAGCAGGAGCGGATCATGGGATCATTTGTGGGAAGGAGACTATAGTAGCCTGTCCACGTAGACAAAATGTCAATTATATGTGGAGAAGCTGATGAATGAGCTATGTGTGATTGTGAGAGTTCAAGGATGAAAGAAGTGTTTTGTTCGTATCTAGCCACCAAAAGGTGGGTAGTAGATGCAGAATCGTGAAGCTCCATTGGTTGTAGGTGTATTTGCAGTGTGGTCAGGTTAGATACTAGTCAATTCTAGGAGACGGTTGGGACCACATAAAATGCCAAAGGGGGTCCACTTCTGATGAAGAAGTTGTGCTCTGCCTCGGCACTACTAGACATCCTTGCAAAGCTTCACCCGTTGAAGCTTTAGCCCAGCTAGCAGGGGCATGGTAAAGACTACTATTGATAATTCCCGCCTTGCAATGGCGATTGTGGATGACATGGCTCATGAACTGACGTCACGAATCCGCCTTTCTTCAGCGCGCTCAATCTGGGCAGCTGGGACACGCCATGCTTCGCCTCTCTACGTCGTACGTAGGCGACTGCTCACTCAGCACTCGCAGCGCACCTTTTCTCGCCGTCGGACGAACCTCGCGCAGCATGCTCTGAGCATCGCGCAACTCATCCCTATGCGGCCACGACGATGGGCAGCTTTTGGCACTCGATCGCGTATTTTTTCCGGCTCCCATTCCACATCCAATGGCGGACGGCGCTCGTACAACTCCCGCGCTTCGTGCCGTTATCCATCCTGCACCTGACGTCGCCGAAGGGTCCGCATCCATTCCTGATTGCGCTACCGAGCCGCAAGGGACATCTCATCTACGCGTACACGTTTGTGCCGCCGGCGCCGGTGGATGCGGATGCTGAGGGTGAGCAGCAGCGGAAAGAGACGGGCGAATGGCATGTACCGGTTGTTTTGGACTGTGTGTAGGACCCGTGTACCTCAGGATGCTTGTGGCAAGTGTGCTGACTCTAGGTGCGTGTTGTAGTGCATGGAGGCGGCTTCATCATGGGCTCGCCGCTGGAACAGGCACCGTATGCATCAATGATGTCGCGTGAGCTGGGGGCCGTGGTGCTGAGCGTGTCGTATCGCATCGGACCGTTCCACCAGTTCCCCGCGGCGATTCACGATGCAGAGGATGTGCTATCTGCGATTCTAGATACGAGCGGGACATCAGAAGCAGGCAAGGTCCTGCGGCAAGAGGTGCAGAGATACTACTCCATGGTACGGACGAATGTGCTGGAGGGGAAGAACAAAAAAGAGCCGGTTCTTCCACACATTGAGCATGTCACGGATATGGTGCTTGATCCCACACATCTGGCGATATCCGGTTTCTCAGCCGGAGGCAACATTGCGCTCAACATGGCGATATCGGTTCCGCCCTGTCCGCAGATGGGAATGATGGAATCACAAACACTCGGGCCTGCGGGTCACGATTGCATGTCACCGACGCTCCCGGCAAACCGTAGAGCAACAATCCTAGACGATCCATTCCAATCATGGCCATCGCTCCTCCCACCACCCGAAGTGCAACCGCGACTGCTCCCACTGCTACTGTTCTACCCGTCTCTCGACGCACGGCTGCTGCCCCACGAACGCCCGCGGAAGCCCATGCCCAGCGCGCTCAAACCAGACGACCACCACGTTGAGAAGCCAAGACAGCCAGGTCTGTTCTCTATCTTGGGACCAACGTACCTGCCCAAGAAACTACGGGCGCATCCTCGGGCTAGCCCTGGTCTCAACGACCCAGAGCATATCCAAAAGAATGCAGCTATTTTCCTTGTGCTACCGGAGAAGGACTCGCTAGCGGTGCAGAGTGATGTGTGGGTTGACAAGCTGAACAGCAGCAATTGGACGGGCCCCGTACGCTTTGGCGATGACCGAGCAGGTGATTGGGACGGCACGACGGGCGGTGATGATGATGATGATGGCGAAGGCCAAGAATCGAGCTCGAATGCATGTTCCAATGCCAAGAATGGCGGACTGGAGATTTGGCATGCACCGGGTTGCAGGCATGGGTGGACGCAGTTCCCCAATTCCTTTGTGCCGGAGCATGAGGCACGTGAGCGCGAGGCGGTATTTGCACGGACAGTGCGATTTGTGAGGGAGAAGTGGGAAAGGGAGTTGGTACTGGAATGCTAGGGGCAGGGGGTTAGGTAGCATGCACATGGGGGGGTAAATGTAAGTAAGGCATGTAGGAGGTGAGAGCTAGGCACGATAATGGGGTGGGCGATCTTTCTTACTACAGGCCTCGGGGAAGTGCGTCGTGGGGCCATGGGGGTCTGTGTGCGGGGGGGGAAGGGCGAGGAGTTGAGGGTAGGGGAGGGGATATGGATAGATGGATGGATGTAGGGGTTTTCTGGTACGGTACATCGGTCTTATTTCTGTTTGACTCTGACATGTGAAACGAGGTTTGGAAGGGATAATGCATGGATGTATGGGGGGGTTGCAACTGGGATTTCGCATGAAATATACTATTAACTAGTCTTTTCTGGGGCCCATGTACCTGCAAATAGTAAATCTATTGTTCTTCACTTGTTATATAACCCCCTGTTTTTGGGGGAGACTCTTTCATCATCAACTCAATATTAAAACACATGTATACCAATTCAGAAATAGATTTTTTTTCCCTTCACATCTGTGTGTATGTATGTGTGTGTGTGTCATTATACATTTGTTAGTGTTGAAAAATATTCCATTCTTGACAAGAAAAAGTTGCGTTGTGTGTGTGTGTGTGTGCACGTAGTTTTGTCTATGGTGGTGATGATGGTTGTATCCGGAACTTTGCCGACCGATTTCCAAAAGAAAAAAAGGGGAGATGAGCAGGAGAAAGTCACAAGGACGCAACACTGAAAGCCAAACTTTGTAAAAATGTCAAAAGGAGAGAAAAGATATAGAGTTTTGGGGGGTAAAGGACTTGGCGGGACTTGGCTTTTTGTCCGAGTCTCATTAAATGAGCGGACTTGAGCGGACGGTTGTGCGGGCAAAAGTTTAGATATTGCCAAGGAAGGGATGATCATTTGTTTATTTATTTATTTGGGAGATAAGGGGGGGGTAAAAGGGAAATGTTATTTTGGTACGGACTGGCGAGTGGTTGTCGGGAGGGAGCGGATAACGAGTTGTGTTTTGGAGGCTAATGGTTTTAGGTTGAAAGAAGGCGAAGTGTTTTGGGGAGTAGGGAAGATGGATGTTTGGATAATGAGCGACAGAAGGTCTGTGCGCGCGTATATTTTGTGGTTGTGTTGACATGTGGCTAGTGGAGGGTGTAGTGTAATTGCTGGATAGGAAGGAACGTGCATGTGTTTTGCTGGCTTTGCTTGTTTTGTGTGGCATGCATTCTCATGAACTGTATTTGTTTGTTTGTTTGTTTGCACTGTTTACCTGTTGAACAAGATGATGGTGCTCTGGTCTGCACATAAACACAACGTCCGACCATGGTTGCAGTTGCGTCAGGAGCACTTTGATCCGTGCGCCAAAGGGAAATACCGTGTGGCTGAGCAGGGAAGTATGGCGACGCTTGAGACGGCATTCTGCTGTAGCATTCGAGATTTGGTTGGTGGAACAGGGATAGGTGACGAGCTACTCCACACTTTTCTGCTGTACACGTGGGGCTATGCATGCTGACGAGTGGAAGGTAGTAGTAGTCTTTTATTTTTGCAGCGAGAAGCGGAAGCGGACATCACGCGTGAGCAAGAGACATAGGGTGATTATGATGATGACAATGACGACGGTTCATGTTTTGTCTTTGGCTTTACGTCATGTTGCACCGGGGTGCTGGTCGGGGATTGCCAGGGCATTGGAATGAATGCAGCGCGTTATTTCGGGGCGGCTGTCTGCAACGAGGAAGCCGCGGTTGTAGCCGGGTGTATCAAGTACCGCCCCATGTGCGTTTGCTCTTACGTGGGGTAATAAGTACTACTGCGTACATACTTACTGTCCAAGTATATGCACACACGCGCGCGCACACGCACACATTCATATGGACGGCTTGGTAACGCAAAGTACAAAATAAAGAAGAAAAATGTCCGGTCAGGGCTGCAGCGGCTGGCAGGCAAGGGCGATGTCAGAAGAGGCATGTGCAGCCAAGTGCAGTGAAGATGCAGACCAGACGGATGAATGGATCATGGACGGAGGAGGGGTCGTGGTGGTGTTGGACAGCGAGCGTGAGAGCGGCAGGCCAAGTGTCCCCGCAAGCCGGTTGGGGCGCTTGCTTGTGAAAATTGGCAGCGGCGGCAAGGATGAAAAAACACGGATGCGCCAAACAAAACCTCCCCCACGCTGCCCCAGACTCCATCGAGCCCTACGGCCGGGCATGTGCTGTGCTGTGCTGTGCTGCCCTGCAACTGCAACTGCACCACACGGCAATGCGCCTTGATGCACGGCGTGCGAGGGCTCAGCTGGACAGGACGACCTGGTTGGTCAAACGACAGCCCGGCGGCTTTGGACTTGTCAGATGATGGATCCCCAAATCCAGGGACTTTGAGGGCGCATCCATGGGCCTGCCAGGGAGCGGTGAGTGGCAGCGGTGAGGTTGCGCTGGTGGAGTCCGTGTATCTACGTACATAGTAACTAAGGTTGGTTGTACATGCTACATCCAGACATACGGGTCCTCTGTATGCATCTACTACTCTAGAGCCGAGCTTCAAATACGAGCAACGGGGCGTGTGCAGAGTGAGGCATTTGCATTTGGCCCTCCAGTCGACGCATAGACATGCACCCACTCGAGGCCACCATGCACGTGTTTGGCGGAGACGACACAGCGGAGTCGTCAAGGAAGAGGCACATGCTGACGCTGCCCGCAATTCAGGGTCTTGCTGCTGCTGCTGCTGCTTCGACGACAGACGACGTCAAGTCTTCCGACATGGGCGGCCGAAACACTGACTTGCGCAATGCAATTGCGTTTCGCGCCTGGCGGTGCCCTAGACAGCGTGAGACGGCGCCATCTGCCAATGCTTGCCGTGTCTTCGACTTCGCCAGCACGCACACGCACACAACGGCCACTGTAAGCGTTAAATTACAGGCGCGCCGTGCGTCCCAGCCATTAACTGCGCTACCAGAAAAAAAGTCACTATTCTTGCCAGGCCAAAGCGGCACAGCCAAGCCGAGCACTGGCGTCCCCTACCCACTGTTTCTCTCTGCCAACCCCAAATCGGTGCCGAGACGCCATTGCACATCAAATTCCTTTCTCTCCCCCTCCCACCCCCCTTCACTGCGCTCCGACTCGCCCGTCCGCGCCGCTACTGTCGCAGCTCTCAAGTGCGCATAAGTCGTCTGACTTGACGGCCTTCTGCCACCTTTGTCCACGCCATCTGCCAAGCCCCATTTCTCTTAGCAACCGCCTGTCTACGGCCCCCATCCACCAACTACGGCCCGTCGCCACACGTCGTCGCCCTGGGTTTGACCTCGTCACTAGGTACCCCCTTCCCTCTCCACACTGCCTGACACTGCCTGGTTCTGATACGTCTTCTAGCTCGTCCATTGTTCCAACCCCCAGGTTCAACTTTACTCTTCTCCACCATGTTGCTTGAGATATTATAACACCGTCTCCTTGGGGCGCCCCCCCACACTTTCGTCCAACCTGCCATTATAGTCTCCGCTAGCACACACTCACACACACACCTCTTCTACTACTACTACTACCACCACCACCACCACCACCACCACGCGTCTGTACAGCCTGACGGAATTCTACGCCTTGGTTCGGCCGCTTTTTTCCAACATTTCCACCATCAACGGCCAGCCTGACAAACCTCATCAATCATCGCATCACCACCCAGACGTTTCCTTCACACCACATCACCAGACCTATTTCTGCTTTCATACCCCAAAAGTCCTTTGACAGTCCATTAGTCAGCCTTAGAACCTCATGGCCAACGACCAGGATCACATAAGCAAACAAGGCGCACTGCAAGTAAGCACGCCACAGACCATGTCTGCTACAGCATCGCCACCCCTCATGACTGCCGAGGACGAGACCATGGGCGACCTTGATGAGCCGCCCGAACCCCGCGCGCAGCGCCCTACGCCCTTGGTACTCCAAAACACCACAACCGCGTCCTTTACAAAATCAAAACCCGTCTGCGACCGCAAAGAATCGTTGCTCACCTCGGCCCTCAAATCGGGATCTACTACTAGCTCCCCTGTTGACAGCCGGTCCGACGCGAGTCCAGTCCGCGGCATGTCGTGCATCTCGACATGGAGCAACAACAGCGGTACTACTGATCTTACAAGTGACGGGGGCTTCACAAGTCCTGGCACTCGACCCTGCACACCTAGCCCTCCGCTCCCTACAGTATCCTTTCACGGCATGTTGCCCATGTTCAACAACAAGCCATTGGAGCTACCAATCTCAATCGCTTCCCACGATGGCGAAAACACTGTTCCAGTGCACAAGGTTGCGCCCCCACAAAATACCGAGCAGAACATTGAGGCAGTTCTCGGAAGGAAGAGACGCATCATGTTTGCATGTGGCGCCAAGGAGGAGAAGAAGAAGAAGCCAGAAGAGGAGGTTGCCTCGAAACAGGCTCCTGCCGCTGCCGCTATCCCTGCCTCAGAAGAGCCTCCAAAACGTGTCAGCACCATCAAGTTTGCGTGCCCATCCAAGCCTTCAGAAGAAGCGCCTCCAAAGCCTGTCGCAGCCAAACCCCGTCGGATGGCCAGCCCGGCCCCACCACCACACCGGATCCTTTCGTCTCCCAAAGCAACCCAAAAAGTCCACCGCGACTCTGACTCGACAGTCCGTAACAATTCACCTGTCAGCGTCCGGAAAGCACGCCCAGTCGACCGGACCCGCCGCTTGAGTGCCAACTCCGATCTAGCTCGTTGTGAGGCATACCGCTTCCATGAGTTTGCTAGCTCGGAAGAGGAGGTTGAGGAGTGGACTCAAGAAGTCACTTGCCACCGAAGCAGACTAACAGTCCAAGACACGCTCAAAATCGAGAACAACCTACGCAAGCTAGGCGAGGAGGTTGCAGAAGAGGAGGCGATCGAGGAAGAGGAAGATGAAGAAGATGAAGAAGACGATGACGACGACAATATCGAAATGGACGACGATGATGATGACGACGACCTGCTTGATGAAGACCACGATGATAGTGATGCGCGTAGCGAAACCACTGACGAGGGCTTCCAGACGGATGACGAGAACGGATTTGCTGGCTCCGATGACGAAAGTGATGCAGGTTCCGACTACAATTGGTGGGCCCCTGGAGCATCAACCGCTGCGACATCGGTGGAGCACCTGGAACAGCTTCGCCTAAAGCCTACCCGCACCGTGTCTGAGTCGTCAATTGGATCTCTCGAAAGCCGAGATGGCCTCAAGATCATGGACAAACCACCAAAGCGGAGGAAGTCGAGGCCGGTCAACATCCGTGTTCCGAGCCCCGAGTTACCCGACAGCACCGACTTTGTTTGTGGTACCCTCGATGAAGATAGGCCGGCAGAGGAGGCATACATGTCGACATTAGAACGCCGACGTGCCGCCAAGCACAAGCCTACTCCACAAGACATTGATCCTACCTTTCCCACATCGGATCCCGAGCTTCCGGATGACGAAGAGGACGAAGTCTCTGAATGCGAGAACCGAGCCTCAGAGACCGACCACCTGATGATGCATGGTCGCATGGACCCGGATGCCGACTTGCGCGGTCGCCGCAAAGACATCAGCAAGAAGCGTTCACCTCTACCTTCACCAAAGCGCCTGCGGTCACCGCCGCCCGCCAAGCGTGCCGTGCATCGCTCTCCACCGCCACGCAAGCTGTTTGGCAATTCTCCCAAGCGGCTGCATTCCCCTCCACCCACTCGCCGCGGCTCTGTCAACCCCTTGGCTGCTCGCCAGCGTAGCGACATCTCGATACGCTTTGGCGGCATTGCCGAGAGACCTGTGCCTACCGTCTCTGCCTCTGTCCCACGCACGTCCATCACCATGAGGAATCCATTTGATCTTGAGGAAGAAGATGACGATGCCGCTGACATGCCTGTGCGCCGAGCCATTGACATCAAGGTCGGGCTCGAGAAGAAGAAGCAGCGCCGCAAGGAGAAGCTGTATAGAAAGCAACATCGCAAAGGCACAAAGGAGAAGCGGCCTGCCCCTGGTCGTGGTGCAGAGCGCATGCGTGAGATGGGATTGGCCGTTCATGCCTACAAGGGCAAGAACAACGGCTTCCAGCCTTTCCAAATTCGCCGCGCAGCAGATGAGGAGGATACATATGTACTGTCTGCCTAGATATAAAGGCACTTTGGGTTTGGGAAACAGGGGTTTTTTTTTCTCTTTCTTTTCACATATAACTTTCGTTGTACATGTGTGAGGACCAGCGCCGCCTGGCCAACGTAGCCGGCACACTTTACCTGTCTTCCTTGTTAGGTGGATTGTATATGTTACCTTGAACATGTACATTTTGCACCCAAGAGGGGAGCTTGTTGGTCGCTGGTCCCACTGGTTTTTCTTCTCTGAAGAGGGTCTCCTGAGGGATTGACTTCTTTTTTTTCTTTCTTCCCCTTCTTCTTCTTTTTCGAGCGCTTAGATTTGGGACGAGTATAGTAGATATGGACTGCTTCTTCTTTTTGGGTCTTCTTGTTACCTAAGCATTTTTTTTCTGGTCTCCACTGTGCGGTTTGGTAACACACTGTTTATAACATCATCTTTTTCAGTCGTCGCATTTTCTCTTGATATGGTCGTGTCTACTTTTTTTTTAAACTTATCCCCTCGCGCTGTTTCGTTTACTGGGAGTTGAGAAAAGGAGAAAGGTCTTTTCTCCTCCTGCAGATTGTGCATAAACGTGTGGTTCTTGAAGTTTTGTTCCTCTTGTCTTGCATCCGTGTTTTTTTTTTTGATATCTCGAGCGAACTTGTTCCCATGCATCTCTCTCTCTCTCTCTCTATATATATATCCAAATCGAATTCATCATACGTTCACACGTTAATACCTTTTTTTATCCAACAATATCATCACATTTCGTGCTTCTCCACGTCTTCCAACACTGCAATGTCGATCGAGATGTACAAAGGAACTTGGTATATTGTAGTAAATCCGCTTTTTATCGTACATGATGGAATCTCTCATACGCAACCCTGCCAGGCTACATAGTATGCCTTGTGGTATATATCCCTTGTACCCAATCCTAATCCTAACTGTATCATTCCTGTTTTTCTCCACCGGTGCGTAGAAATGGTTGACCCCCTTTCCCCCCCCCCCCTTCTCCCGTCTAGTAAAGAAAAGGTTGGTGGTAAGTATGCAGGACGACCGGACACCCGATATCCCGTGTTGGTGGAAGGCAAGACCGGTTGGAAGTGTCCATGTGATGCCGAAAAGTGTGTTGTATGGCGGGCGGGCGGACGGTGGGTAGGGTGGTGCTGTATCGGGTCGCCGTGTTCCACATCGAACCGGAGAACCCAAGGGCTGGTTGCGTGTAGTGTGTTGAAGTCATATCGTCGTATGCATTTGACTCCTTCTCCAGAGCCAAAATGCTTCTTTCATCTGTCCATGCAAATTTCGCCATCTTCACCTCTGCTCGGGCATCAATCCATCGCACTCGACCGTCAACGCCTTCTCTTCTCCCTCGAGTCGAATGCCGCGTGTCCTCGTAAAGCACCTGTTGATAATCCCGTTAGTTCTTCCCATCCCTCTCCCAAAGAAAAACAGCGATAAAGGGGAATGAAAACTTACACAGTCCAAAGATACTCGGCAACAAGATAAGCGACAAAGAATACCATGAACAACCCCAGCACCGTGCCCACATAATGCACCTCAGCCCCCATCATACCCACGCCATCCTCCCAGCGCTCCACCCTCTCAACATCATCTTCAAACCCGCAAATCATGCGATTCTCACTGCGTACCTGCTCGGCCGGGTCGAGCGGGAGCGTCTTGCCCTGGTGGACGGCATCCAGGATACTGGGGTCTAAAGGGGTGGGGATGGCGAGGACTTTGGCGATTGTGGCGGAACTGGCGAACTGGAGTTTGAGGTCGTTCGCGGTGGCGAGGGAGAGGGCGGCGTCCCAGTCTAAGGTTAGGAGCTCTTGATAGGGGCAGTGGGTTGGTGCGGTGCTGGTGGAGAAGGTGAGGCAGCGGCATTGGAGGTCCGAAGTGTGGTGTGTGGGGGTGTTTGTTGGAGCGGCGAGGGAGGAGGCGAGGAGGAGGGTGAGGGTGGTGAGTGTGCGGAACATGGTTGATGAGAGTAGGTTGGAATAGTGGTTGGTATTGGTGTTTTTATTTTCGGCCTCCGAGTGGGAAGGTGAAAGAGTGGATAAGGTTGAGTAGAAGTGAATGTTGTTGGACAGGAATGTCAAGACGGGTGTATTATAGGCTGACTGGGCTTTTGCGTGGTACAGTGGTGATAGGGACAGGTCGAGAGTGTCTAGAGGCGGGTTAGTGGCTCCTATTCCGGTGTATATATCTCTTTCTGTTCGACTGACGCACTGGGTGTTTAATGACAAAAAGGAAATGTCTCGATTAGGTGCCTGAGTGAGCGGGGTTGGTCCGTAAGTCAAGCCACAGGCAAGTGGATGATGGGGAGGGGATCACGATGCTTTAATCAGGCAGCATGGTGAGATGAGAGTGGACGGGGCCAATAGGCATGTGGCTAGGGCACCGGTGTAGTTTGGTTAGGTGCGTGAATTTACTACAAGGTGGCCGTGAGCATATGCCCGTTGTGGCACAGCCTCACCCGGCTTTCGGGGCCTTGTACGGAGGGCCATGTCCGCTCTAGCCACTGTGCAAATGGCGCTGTAGTACCGTGTTGTTTCGTACAAGCGACTCCCCCTTGTCGCGCGTTTGTGCTGACTGTGTGCATGCCGGGATCTACGGCTAGGATAGCCACAGTACTGGCGTAAAAACTTGCAATCATCGCGGGTAGCCCATCGATGCATGTCCCCAAAGCAGCAGTGTTCCCGTGGAGCGGGAGCGTATAGACTGTTCCAAGGATGCCGTCATTTCCGTGGATGGTGTCGTGGGTGTGTGTGAGGGACAAAGGGGACGACTCCTCAAGCTAACGCAGTCGCAGGGACATGCCCGCAGCGAGCGTATAGGCCCAACCCCGGAACAAGCCTCGACGTGTCATTGGGCCCGTCCAAACAAGCTTCGGCGGCGCACGTCAAGGCACATCAAGCCTGGGCGAGAGAGGGGGCCTGAACATGGCCATCGACGACGCTGGTCGCGGCACAGCCTATGAACTTGTCGGCGGCGTATGTCCATATACGAGCCCATCATGAACCACCCCACTGTGCACATGAGCGCCAGTGGTATCATCGTACGTAAATCCACTCTAATCCATCATTACAATCGTCGTAGACGCGCCCTTTGAACGCGTCATGCTTGCGGCATATTACGAGATCCGAGTCGCGAATAGCCATCACACCACAACTTGGCCAAAACGTCATGTCATCGCCGAGACTGTCATGATCAACGCAGCAAGCACAAAGGCGTTTCGAGGAAACACAACTCGACTTTGAGCCACCGCCCCTGTCCTTGTCCAACGGCAATAACGAGGGGACATCTCCCGTGCCGCTATCATGCAAAACTTCAGGTCGTGACCCTGCAATGTTTCAACAGTCCATGGAAATTGACCCGCGCTTGTATTCAAAGCCACTGGGAGTTAACTGAGCTCACTGAACCCAAAAAAAACCCCCTTCCTGCATAAAGCAATACATAGCCTAAACGATAAACGCGAACCCGTAATAAAAAGAAATCTTCCCGTAGCCCTTGATTCTCAATCTCCAGTCTGTCCTGCATCTTGTGACCCTGCTCTTTCGGCGCCGGCTCGCTCACGGAGGCAATCTCGGATCCGGGAGTCTTGATTTCCAGCCGCCCACTGCACATCCGCATCCACATCCACATCCCCTTCCCCCTCGGCTGCTTCCGTCATCGTAGTCGTCGTGCAAACACCAGACAACCACTCCTCCACCTTGCGCCTTCACTGTTCCTCCCGCCCCTCCCCATACCCCGTGATACCGCCTAGCAGCCCGCCAACACCGCGCCCTACACCCCCAAGCGTGCTTCCAACACCGCCAATCACATCCCCCTTTCCAAGCTTGTTTACGCCATCACCCAGACCCCCCGTGATGCCGCTAACAGCATTATTAGCGCCTTTACCTACATTCCCCACCACGCCACCAACCGGTCCTCCAACTGTGCTTCCTAGCCCAGCCAGCCCATCACCAACGGTATTCCCGAGTCCTTTGCCCACACCCGTGACGGTATTGCCTAGTAGTAATCCCAAACACATTAGCCCACAATCAACCATTTTGCCCGGAAAAACAAAAAGAGGAAGGAGAAGAAAGAGATGTGAACGAAGAGGAGGAAAGAAAAAGAAAGAAAGAACAAAACATACCAACACCACTCGTAGCCCCCGCAACAGTCCCCTTAACATCTCCCCTCCCCAGCGCTCCTGTAGTCTTACTCACTGTCCCCTGAACCCCCTTTGTCGCACTCCCAACCGTATAATACGCATTATCCACCGCGCCCGTCGCCGTCTTGCCCACCCCATCTGTCACATGTTTCACCGGCTTGCCCACGCCCGCAGGCAGCCTATCCAACCCCTTTCCCGCAACCCCCGTGACGCCATCGACGGTCCTGTTGACGCCTGCAGTCGCCGAATCCGTAATCGTGTTTAGCGTCCCCGTTGTTGTGCCTACGGTTTTATTGAGCGTGCCTGTGGCGGTGTTGATGGTTTTGCCAATGGCGCCGGGGGCGCGTTGGGGGACTTGGTCGTGGCCTGGGGGTGGATAAGCTTGGAGTATGGAGAGGGGGGTTGGGTAGGTACCGTCCGGGTTCACCTTGACTGGTGTCTTCTTGACGGTCGAGGTCTTGTTTCCTATGCTGGTAGGTGCCTTGACGGGCGTGGCTTTTGCGGGGGTAGAAGTGCTTTTGACGGGTGTGCTTGTTGTTGTCTTTTTGATGGTGCTTGCGGGCTTGGTGTCTGGTGTGTCTGCAGTTGACTTCTTCCTGGCGGGCAGGGGTTTGATGGTACCAAGAGGTGTGCGTGTGCGGGCGGGCTTTGACACCTCGCTGACGCTCGTTTTGCCTGCTGTTACTGGTGCCTTTTTCACCGCTGGTGTGCTACCAAGCTTCTTTGTAGCCGCTGGTGTAGTCGTTGTCTTTGTCACATTAGACGTAGGCGTGCCAGCCGCATTGAGCTTTCTAGGAACCCTCTTCACAGGCGTACCAGCTGGGCTCGTTGTGTCTGTAGTCACCGCTGATGCCTTCTTAACAGGGGCGGCTTTGGTTGCTGGCTTCACTGGTGTCGCTGTCGTGGACTTCTTCGCAGTCGGTCCTGCGACTTTGGAGACGCTTCCCACGCTCGCTGTAACCCTCATCTCAGCATCTCAGCATACTTGTATCACGTTCGTCAGCTTACATTGGAGCGCTGCGTTCTGCTGCTTGATTTGATCCAAGGCGGACATGATGCGTTTGATGGACTTTTGGATGATTCGAAAAGGATTAATGCATTAAAGATGCTACGGATTCTACTCTCAACCTGCCCACTTTAGAGCTGGATCTAAATTATGTTTCTAGGTACTGCTGTTGTGCCACCTCCTACGTCATGCCTTCTCCTCATCCCTGTCGTTACAGAGATGCCAATGTGGCCCAGGCTGCGGAGAGATCCTGTTTTCGCGGACACGGGACGATCATCGTGGCGGAGCCCAGCCCGTTTGGACCCTTGCCCTTGCCATCTCTGATTAGATTGCAACACCACAGTACAACCATCTCACACACCACATGTAAAGTCAAACAACGCCGTCTTCGCCAAGCAGAATAGCACTACAACCTCCACTAGTAGTCCTAGAGTAGTCGCTCGCCTCAACCTTCACCTAACCCAAAGGCCACTTGCGTCACACCACTCACATCTTCACACAGAACAACATTTTGCTTTTTGAACATTTCATCATTCGTCAAAAGTAACTACCTATGGGCAAATCTACCGAAGATACAGTTCGGGATATCCATTTACTCGTGATGCATAAAGGTCCACCACTCTAAGACTCCATCGAAGATTAAGCTCCGTCATCATGCAAAAGATGTAGAAAGAAAAGGAAAGCCATGACACATGAAAGGGATATCAAAGCGCCGACCAAACTTTTTGAAACCAGGCGACACAGGCGACACGCTTAGTCGACCTCCTCCATGGCGCTCTCGCCAGCGGCGGCGGGCGCCTCGGTTAAGGCCTCACCCTTCTCCTGCTCGGTCTCAACCTCCTCGTCGACATTCAGACCAAGAGAGACGAGCTTGTGGATGCGCTCAGCGTACTGAACAGGCTCGTCAATGGTGAAGCCAGAGACAAGGAGAGAGGTCTCGAAGAGAAGGAGGGTGATGGACTTGACAGTGCGGTCGTCCTCACCGTCAGCCTCAACCTTGCGCTTGAGCTCCTTGATGATGGCAGACTTGGGCGAGATCTCAAACGTCTTCTTGGAAGACATGTAAGAGCTCATAGAGGTGTCACGGAGAGCCTGGGCCTTCATGATACGCTCCATGTTGGCTGACCAACCGAACTGGCCGGTACGGATGGCACATGGTGAGCCGACGAGCTTGTGAGAGACAACAACCTTCTCGACCCTGTCGCCGAGGACGTTCTTCAGGCTCTTAGCCAGACCCTCGTACTCCTTCTCCTCAGCCTCACGGGCCTTCTTCTCCTCCTCGGACTCCTCAAGCTCAAAGTCCTTGGTGATGTCGACAAGCTTCTTGCCGTCGAACTCCTTGAGCTGAGTCATGGCGTACTCGTCAATGGGGTCAACGAGGAAGAGAACCTCGAAGCCCTTCTCCTTGAGAGTGTCGAGGAAGGGCGACTTCTGGACAGCCTTGAGCGACTCACCAGTGATGTAGTACATCTGCTTCTGGTGCTCAGGCATGCGGGTGACGTAGTCAGTGAGGGAGGTCTGCTCCTCACCAGACTTGGTGGAGTTGAAGCGGAGGAGCTTGGCGAGGGAAGCGCGGTTCTGGGAGTCCTCGTGGATACCAAGCTTGATGTTCTTGCCAAAGGCAGAGTAGAACTTGTCGAACTGCTCGCGGTCCTCGGCAATCTCGTTGAAGAGCTCGAGGGTCTTCTTGACAATGTTCTTGCGGATGACCTTCATGATCTTGTTCTGCTGGAGGGTCTCACGAGACAGGTTGAGGGGCAGGTCCTCGGAGTCGACGACACCCTTGACGAAGCTGAGCCACTCAGGGATCAGGTCAGTAGCATCGTCGGTGATGAAGACACGGCGGACGTAGAGCTTGATGTTGTTCTTGGTCTTCTTAGTCTCGAACAGGTCGAAAGGTGCGCGCTTGGGAACGAAGAGGATGGCACGGAACTCGAGCTGACCCTCAACGGAGAAGTGCTTGACGGCAAGGTGGTCTTCCCAGTCGTTGGATAGCGACTTGTAGAATGAGGCATACTCCTCAGTGGTGATGTCTTGTGGGTTGCGGGTCCAGATGGGCTTGGTCTTGTTGAGCTCCTCCTCCTCGATCTTGGACTCCTTGACCTTCTTGGTCTTCTTCTCCTTCTTCTCTTCCTCCTCGTCGACCTCCTCAACCTTGGGCTTCTTCTCGTCACCCTCCTCAACCTTCTCCTCGGTGGCCTCGTCATCCTCAACCTCCTTCTCGGTCTCCTTCAGGACGTGAAGGTAGATGGGGTATGAGATGAACTCGGAGTGCTTCTTGACAACCTCCTTGATCTTGCTCTCGTTGAGGTAGTCCATCTGCTCATCCTTGAGGTGGAGGATGATCTTGGTACCACGGCCGATCTGCTCGCCCTCGGTGTCTTCAGTGATCTTGAAGGTACCACCAGCACTTGACTCCCAGATGTACTGCTCGTCATCGTTGTTCTTTGATACGACGGTGACGCGGTCAGCGACGAGGTATGCGGAGTAGAAACCAACACCGAATTGACCAATCATGGAGATGTCGGCACCGGCTGACAGGGCCTCCATGAACTGCTTTGTGCCTGAGCGGGCAATCGTACCCAGGTTGTTGATGAGATCGGCCTTGGTCATACCAATACCGCTATCTTGGATGGTGAGGGTCTTGGCCTCCTTGTTGGGGATGATGTCGATGCGAAGGTCCTTGCCGCTGTCAAGCTTGCTTGGGTCTGAGAGGGCTTCATATCGGATCTTGTCGAGGGCATCGGAGGCGTTGGAGATGAGTTCTCGCAGGAAGATCTCCTTGTTCGAGTAGACGGTGTTGATGATGAGACCGAGCAGCTGAGAGATCTCAGCCTGGAACTCGAAAGTCTCCCCAGACATGGTGACGGGTGTGAAGTGTTCGGAGCTGCAAATGGTAGAGTCAGACGATGTTTTTTTGCAGCAAGTGATGGAAAGAGTAGACTAGATGTGCGGCTGATGCGGGGAAGACAAACAGTATGAGCGGGGTAATTGGAGTATTAGGCTCTTCTATTGGGCGAGAAAAAGAGCAAATTGCAAGACTGCAGTGTCTATGTGGTGAGAGAGAAAGAGAGCAATTCAATGAAGAAAAACGCAGAGGAGGCTCATGTTTGGGGCTCATATAGCCTTTGGTGGAGCTCGAGAATCTTCTAGACAGCATGGCAGAAAGGCAGAGAAGGTTGTCGCCTGGCCAATCAGCGCCCGCCTGCGCCTGCAATCGAGCCTCACCGCCAAACACGACTTCCCCGCCCTGTCGAGACGCGTCCACCGAATTCCACCACCATCGCTTTCTCCACGCCCTGCTACCCATTCGGTCCGTTGGCTACAAGGCTACAAATAATTATAGCTTCATCGCATGCCTGAAATAGAGCAGCACCTCCGCATCCGTCCTCCGACACCCCAGCCTTCACGTACGCGACCCCGCCGAGACTCACACCACTTGCACAACAACTTGGACTATGAGACCTAGACAATGAATCGGCGGCCCTCACGGGTATTGGTACATTGCAGACACGTATCATACATAAATCGTGTCTTAGCATGATGGATTCGTTAGATAAAGGTCCTCATGAACTCTCCAAGTGCCATAATGGCCATGGCCTGTCCATACGGCATGCTAGTAATCTTGATGTCCTTGTAATGCTGTAAATCATGACCCATGGCCGTGCCAAAGCTCGTCTCTGTCAGCTCGCCCTCGGCATTGATCTTGCCCATGACAGCCTTGATCGCCTTTACTGCGCTCTCCAGGAACACGTCTCCGCTAATATACCGCTTCCGGCACGCCTTGAGCATACCGTATGCGAAGCCCGCCGTGGCTGATGACTCTTCATAACTGCCCTCGGAAATGGGAATGTCGAGCAGGGTGCGCCACATGCCACTCTCTGCTTGACATTTGACTAGCGCCCGGCATTGCGACTCAAGAATTCCCACGAGGAACTGCCGTAGCGGATCACTCTCCTTGAGATCTAGAAGTTCAATGAAATCCGGGATAGCAATCGTGAGCCACGAGTTTCCGCGTGCCCATCGTGCTTTGCCAAAGTTGTGTCCGACCTCCAATCCACCCTTGTCTTCCCACTTCCAGCCGTGGTAGAACAAGCCAGTGCTTGTATCGCATAGGTACTGGCAGTGCAGAATGAATTGGCGCTTCGCTTCTTCTACGTACTCTGGGCGGTTCAGGGTAAGACCAATCTTTGCCAACGGCAGCGCGCTCATCATCAGTGTGTCATCCCAGAGCTCATCCTTGTTGAACGAGTTGTACGTCTCGTGCTGGAATCCGCCAAACTTGGTGCGGGGCAGCCCGTGCATGACCCACTCAGCCCAGGTGTCCAGCCATGGAACAAATGTCTTGTTGCCCGTCTCTTCGTACAAGTATGCCAATGAGAGGAATGGGCTCATTGTATTGATATTCTTGGTCGTGCCCTTCGCGAGTTGCTTGTCAAACCAGCCTTTTATGATGTCGAGTGTGGCCGTGCTACCCGTCAGCGTGTAGTAATGCCATAGCCCGTACAGTCCAATTCCGTGAGTCCATTCCCAGCCATCCCAGCCCTTGGTATCGATTATGCGTCCATCGTCGAGTTTGAGTAGGAACTCGCCGGTTGTGTCGTGAATGTTGATCAGGTTGTGAGTTAGGAGAAGGATCTTCTCATCTATCTGGCCTTTCGTTAGACCATGCACTGTGAGTGTTGACATGGCGGATGTGGATTCTGAGATGTTTGGTGAATTTGGAATGGCTGCTCTTGGGCAGTGGAAACTAGATATCGAGCAGCAAAATCCCAATTGCTCTCACGAAGTGCACAAGAAGAAGACGAGAAGCGGAGGCGCGACAGGTTATCAACACGCGTAGTCCAGCGGGTGGGTATTGGGCCAGACATGTGAACCAAGCCCTACAGAGTGGGGTCACAGACCGGGGCAACTCAGAGACTCCGACTGCATACCTCAAGACTTGGTGTAAACCATTGCCAGATTTTCGTGCCAATCTGCACCGAACTTGTTCATTTCTGTACCGACACAGGCTTGGCACACGTGGATTTCGCACCAGCTTCTTGGTCCCTGGAAAGCCACGACTCATCCCCGCATCTGAATCAACACCAAAAGACTCGTCATTGTGTGTTGAAAGGCCACAGGAAGATGCCTTTCGCATTCGCCATGTATTGCGCCGACCCTCGTCGATCATTACGCCGACTCCGCGGGAGGCTATTGCGCAGGCGGCCAAGATCAGCAATGAACCGTCAAGGGAAACACGGCCGCCGTTTAAATAGCCCTTGCTAACCGACTCGCATCCAAGCTGGGGAAGCCAGCCGCCATCAGCTCCAGCCCGAAGGAATATTTCCACCAGCCATCAGGCAGCTGGTGGCCTACCACTCGCATCTTCGGCATCATGTGTGCCGAGACAATCCTCTTCCGGGAGACATGCCAAGTCGTGGCTTTCTTCACAGTGCTTAATCCTACGTGCTTGTCTCTCTGCATTGTAGGCCACCACGCAAATTGTGTGGATACCAGGTCCGTGGGGTTGCTGACCTTAACAAAGAGCGACTGAAGTTGCAGCAATGGCGCCCATTTGGCCGGGCTAGCAGCAGCACGCCTGTGAAGATCATTTGCTATGCTGGGGCGGGGCAACCGATGAGGTGACTATGTTCAACCGTCAATACAGGCTTGCCGTGAGGTAGTGTACATGCCCCATTGTATGTGATTTGCGGAGGAGCCCGCCGGGGTACGGGGTAGACTGGGGTACGCTCGGACGCACCAGACATATGATCCGGGTAGAAATATCATCTCAAGTGGCCCTCCAACTCAGCACCTCACCGCAAGTGTTGGGGCACTTTAGCTTCCATCCCTATTTCCTTCAATTGCCAGTCCCCGAAAGGCTTTCAGTATGGCTGCTGCTAGAGACAGCGCCGACAAGGTGCAGGGCTTGCCTGCCACTGCTGGCCACCTCAACGATAAGGATGTCAACGAGGTTGAGCGTGTGCTGTCGGCTGGCGACGAGAAAGGCGAACATGTCAACTACGAACGTATCGATCGAGAAGTCGCGCAGTATGTCAGCGAGACTGAAATATACATCTCGGAAGAGGAGAACAAGCGATTGAAAAAGTTGATCGACAGGCGTGTGCTTCCTATCATGGTCTTTACCTATTTTTTGCAGGTAATTATCCTTAACGGATTATCTCGTCTCTTTCTAATTCAACAAGTCTCTCGATAAAGGCACCATGTCCATGACTTCCATCATGGGTATCCGCGACGATATTCCAGTCCTTCATTCAAAGCAGACAGTGAGTTCCAAAGCATACAGAAGTCTGCACGACACAAAATTGACACTTAATAGTTCGGATGGCTCACCACTTGTATCTACCTCGCTGTACTCGTTGTCGAGTACCCCACCAATTGGATCCTGCAGAGAGTGCCAGTCGCCAAATACCTCGGTCTCAACATTCTTGCATGGAGCGTCGTGCTTGCATGTCATGCCCTCTGCTTTAGCTTTCCAGCGCTTATCTCTGTCCGAACCCTGCTTGGTATTTTTGAGGCAGTCTGCCAGCCTGCTTTTCTCATCATGACTTCACTTTGGTACAAGCGAGAGGAGCAAGCTTCGATTGTGACTTACTGGTACATGATGAGTAAGTTAACATGCATTGAAATCGTATTACTATGTATTTGCTAATCTTGTGCATCAGACGGTATGCAACAAATTGTTGGTGGTCTTTTGGCCTACTGCTTTTCACAAATCAGACATCCAAGCTTCAAGAGCCACCCGGGAAATGCATCAATTCGGTCATGGCAGGCCATTTTCATCACCTACGGTTGCATCTCCTTTTTGTGGGGATTGTTCGTTATTTGGAGGCTTCCCGACAGCCCTATGCGCGCAAAGTGCTGGTCGGAAGAAGACAAGAAGCTGATGGTCGAGCGTGTACGCTCCAACCAGACTGGTCTTCAAAACAAGAAGTTTCGCGCGTACCAGTTCAAGGAAGCACTTCTCGACCCCCAGACCTACTGCTACATGGGTATCCAGATATTCACCACGCTTCCTACTTCTGGACTTGGTGCTTTTTACAACATCATCGTCCAAGGACTCGGATTCAGTATTCTTGAGACTCAGCTTCTGGCCATGGTTCTTGGCGCCATTATCATCTTCACGCTCATGAGCTCGGTCTATATCGTCAAGAAGACACAGCAGAACCTTCTGACTATGGCCATATATCTGATCCCAGCTTTCACAGGTACCATTGTCATCATGACTGTTAAGAATACAAACAGCGCAACCCGAGCCGGTCTGCTCATCAGCTACTGGATCGTCTTTACCTTTTGGGCAGCCCAAGGTCTCGGTATGTCCATGCTGACGCGTAATGTCGGAGGGCAAACCAAGAAGTCCGTCTGCATCACCATGAACTTTTTTGCCTGGTGCGCCGGCAACGCTATTGGCCCCAAGGTCTTCTTCGACAATGACCCTCGCTACCTCAAGACGTTGGCCATTCATCTTGGTTGCTACTCTGCTCTCGTCTGCGTCATTATCTTTTTACGGTTCAACCTCACGCTCCGTAACAAGAAGAAGGACCGTGAGTTTGGCACGGAAATCAACAATACCCATGGTTTCGAGGATTTGACGGATAGAGAGAATCCCAACTTCCGTTATGTGTACTAGACATTGCGAGAACTACAGGAAACTGTTATTTAATAAATAGAATGAATTATGCCAGCGCATCGATGGGAATGCACCAATATTATCACTTTCATAATTACTTGTATCACTCGCGCACAAAGACTGTACTGATAAACTCGAATTCGATACCTCATCTAAAATCCCCCCATCATTCTACTCCCCACCCCCATCATCCAACTTCCTATTCTCCCTCGCACTCCCCTCCAACCCCGCCATAATCGCCTTATCCTCCCCAGGAATCCTCATTTCAAACACCTCCCTCACAACCGCATACTCGTAATACCCACACCGCGCAATCGGCTGCGTCTTCCTGACATCAATCTTGCCATCCGTCAACACGCGCTCATCAATATGCACGCCAACCACCTTCCCGATAACCACATCTACAGACCCCATTGGCGGATTTCCTGGGAGACGCAACGTGCTGTGGTACTCGCACTCGAATTTGACGGGACTCTGCTTTACCATTGGGATAAACATCTGCTCGTGCTTCCCAGCCGCCTCCGCTCCATCTCGAGGGGCGATGCGCACAGAGCTAAGCTTACTGCCTTCCTTTTCCAGCCCCGCTTTCTCGAATTCGTCAACGCCATAGGCTTCTTGGACTGCGCTGATGTTGACTTGCTCGCGCAGCTCGTACGTAGCTAGGTTCCAGATGAATTTCCCGGTCGCTTCGACGTTGCGGACTGTGTCTTTTTGTGTGGAGCTGGGAGTTTGGTTTGCGCTGAACATTACGTAGGGGGGGTCGAAGGTGAGGTTGTTGAATTGGGAGTAAGGGGCGAGGTTTGCGGTGCCGGTGGGGGAGAGGGTCGAGATCCAGCCGATGGGTCGGGGCACGACGCAGGCCTGGGGTATGTGTGAATTGGTTGCATTTGGGATTTGAAATTTATAGGAAATATTTCGGAGTTGAGAATGGTGTAGATTGGGGAATTGAGTGTTCAGTGATGTTGGGTTGGAATGGCATAATGGTTTCTCATCGTGCTGGGAATGGCGAAATGAATATTTGCCAAACACCATGTATCCTCTGAATATAGCATTGTATACAATTGGAGAAATTTAAATGCCACTTACCTTGAATGGATCGTATGGTAGCCCATGATCTTCCTTGCCCGGTCGGTAAAACATGTTTGTCTCCCAGTGCTACCTTCTCCTAAAACAAGTATATTTTCCTTCTTACACAAGAGTCTGTGAACAAATATATCTCAGAAAGGTACGAGGTATGTACCATTGTGCCCCCCCTTGTCAGGACACATGGCCAGTATATAAACCCCATTCCACTCTGTCAGAAGCTTGTTGTTTTGGTGGGGCAGTATCTTCCGCTACGGATGCTACTGCGGGGTTCCCTACGTACATATCGGGATCCCGCAATCGGCACATCTAGGCGGGAAAGACTTGTGTGCTGAATGCGTAGTTGCGTCATTACATCATAATTCCAACAGATACACACCATGGCTTCTTACAGTATAGTTTCCCTAGTCGTAGTTTCCACAATGAGATTGTAATACACTAGATATAGAGCAAAGAGATATCAATTCCTCCTTCACCACCAACATAAAAAACCCCCCAATATCCGTACCAGCATGTCCCCCATAGAAACAATCTTAATAACAGGCGCCTCCTCCGGCCTTGGCCTCACCTTCCTAACGCACTACCTCTCCCTTTCCACCCCAACACCCAAAATCGTAGCCCTAGACACCCACCCTTTACCCGGAAGAATCGCTACACCACACCCACCAACCCTTTCCTTCCACCGCCTCGACATCACCAGCGCCTCCGCGGTTCAAACCCTCGCATCAACCTACGCCCACACACCCATTACTCTAATCCTTCACTGCGCCGGCATCCGCGGCCTAGTCCCATCAATAGTATCCCGCGAGAAAGATGGAACCCGCAACGTCGCAAGCACCGAGACACTGGAAGTCATGGATAAAGAAACAATGATGCGAACGTTCGAAGTAAACACTTGGGGAACATTTAATCTTATCAAATCTTTTTTGCCATCTCTCCTCTCCTCTTCGGCATCGTCACTGGAAAATACCAGTATCACACGCCCCAAAGTTGTCATTCTCTCCTCACGCATGTCATCTATCTTGGCGAATTCTGCGGGGGGAGCCTACGCGTATCGAGCTAGTAAAGCAGCGCTGAATGCGGTGATGAGGAGTTTTGTGATTGATGTGCCGCAGGTGCAGTTTTTGCTGTTGCATCCGGGGAGGGTGGAGACGGGGCTGGTGGCGTGGAAGGAGGAAGGGGCGGTGAGCGTGGAGGAGAGTGTGAGGGATTGCTTGAGGGTTTTGGAGAGGATGAGGGAAGAGGAGTGGGCGAGCGGGAGGTTAGTAGATCGGTTTGGGGAGGAAATTGGGTGGTGAGGAAGAGGGGAAATGGTGGACTTGGTCAAGAGGGTGGGGATGATCGGTTCTTGTGGATATCGTTAACTGGCTGTGGCATTCACAGTAGCAAGATGCAGCTGTAAAGTTGCATCATGTTCTTTGACTCTTGCAGTGTGCATCTAGAGTCCGTTGGTTTTCATTGCTGTCATTATGTAATATGTAGCAGCAAATGTCATGTACGGCGCTTGTGATGCATTTAGGCATCACTTTCCCTCTGTTCAGCCTTGGGGTCATGAATGCGCACTCTTGATCGGCGCTCTGATATAAAAACGATGCATGTAACTCCAGTGCAAGAGCATCATTGATCATCGCCCAACGTCTTTTCTGCATCTTCCTCGCAAACGTCTGTTGGTATGCCCTCCTCGCCTTCTCTTCGCCCCGCACTGGATATCTTGTGCGCAATACCCAAACCTCTCTCAATACCTTGAACCAACCCTTCCAACGCCCCAAAAATGTCGCCTTGTTGTTCTCGTGCCTCAGTCAGCTTGTCTATTCCGGCCTCGGCCTTTCCTTTGTTCTTTCGCGGTATCTCAACACCTTCTATGCGTAGCATGTAGCCTGGATCTGGAGAGTCCTCGTCGAAAGAGGGAGCTGTCCGCACGCCCGTGTCTATTATCTGCCACTCTGGTGATAGCGACTGTGCATCCACGATTGTGCGTCCATCTTCGCCTACATCGACAATAAGGTAGTGTTCCTTAACACCTGGTATGGGTGGCGGAAACGGCGACTCGACTGGTGGGTCTTGTTCATATTCCTCTCCCTCAACCTCTTCTTCATCACCTTCCTGACCCCGACGTCGATCCCCGGCAGCCGGTGCATCGTGTGGAAGGTATCGTGTATCGTCTAGCCCTAAGCCTCGCATCGAGGCTGCAGTGACAATGGTAGGATCGTCGTCTGCGAAGACATAGTGGACATAAGGGTGGTAGTGCTCTCCCGATGTCGTATCTTCAATCAAGGCGAAGAAGGGTCGGAAGTTTGGTGGTGGTAGCAGGGGTTGCTCAGCATTAGGCTCGGGGTATGGTATGTCGTCGTCCTCCGGCGCGTCGCCAAACTCTTGTTGCTCGTTGGGATCATCACCAGGAGGATAATCTGGGTGATCTAGGGGTTTCGTACGTGGCGAGGGGGTTGCGCGAGGTATTGGCGGTGGTTCTGGAGTGTCGAGGTTGGCAGACATGTTTGGGAGATTGATGGCGGAGTGGAGTTAGTGGAGCTCGGGAGAGCGAGCTCTAGCTCAGATGCATGATCGATAAGACAGGTGGTCCATGCACACTACCCTTCCGACAGCCGGGAAGTGGGACAAAACGCAGGTACCGGAGACACCATGACTTGATCAGATGGCGTGTTTGAAGCAATCCTTGGGGTACCAAACGTGCCAACGACAATTATATCGATGGTCCAAATAATCCAAACTCCAATTTCGTCAGACCCTACGCGTCACTCAATGTTTCTACAAGAAGTCCCGTCGTATGTTCCCCAAGACATTAATGGAAGACTCGTCATTCGTACAGGATTCGTCGGTAACAAGCCAGTTCGAAGATTACAGGGGACTTGTATCCGGTTCCTGTATCTGTCTGGGCGTCTCGGTGGCGGTTGGCGCGTCTTGACTCTTTGACTTGAATGCTGTGTCGGGATATCAGTAAGGTCTTTGGACATCTTAGACAGTGGAGGATTGACTTACGCTGGCGACACATGGGACACTTTTCCAAAGAGCTCTCCTGCTTTAACCAGTCGAAAATACAGTGCTGGGTTGCTGTTAGCTGTGCGTGGGTCGTTTCGACGAGTGGTAGTTTACCATGTGAAAAGAGTGATTGCATTCTCCAAGTACTAGCTCTGATCAGCTGGCATGAGAAAAAAGTGGGTATTCCTGGACTTACGTAGCGGGCACTCATCGCCTGGGAATTTGCACTTGGAACAGGTGCTGTCGTATGGGTTGCGACAGATTCCACAGACATCGTCATCGGGCATGTCCCAGTGCCAAGCTGCGACAGCGTTCCATTCGCGGATAGTTACTTTCATGGTTTTGGTCTTTGTCCAATTTATGGTATTCAAGGACGTTGCGTATGTGAGTATGAAGCAAAGACTATCAGCAGCATCAAAACGCGCCCAGGCGGCAGAGTCTCGGGCGGTGAGAGGCGGAGATTGGGCGTTAATTCCGGCAGGGGGTCTGAGCTCAAGCTTTGCTGCAGCCACAGCAAAGCTACGAGATGTACACAATTGCAACACCAGAATCTGACCTGCACAGTGCTATCAGTGCTTGAGTAAGCCGTCAGAACCAGATTTGTTCGAGGTCGCATCTCAAAATGCATTAACAATCACGCCATAGTCTCGCCCTGATCCGCTGCGGTTCAGTTCCCCGCACTTATCAGTATTAGTAGCTTCCACCTGCCCCTCCGGCTTGGTCACGAAATATTGAGCGACGAAGGCATCACCTCGCCGTCTTCTCCACTTATCCCACCAGTGCTATCTCCATCCTCGCCGACTCCAACAACTAACCACTGCAGCTTGCAAAATGTTTGTCTCACGTTTCCACTGTTCTTTGCGCTCCCCATCTTCCTTTGTCTCGTCTCTCCGGTATCCAGTCTCTGTAGCCAACAGGCGCGCAATGTCATCGCACGAGAAACTCCGTTCTTACCTTGTTACCCCAGCAGAGCTCAATTCGGCCCTAAAAATCAATGCCAGCAAGCTCTCGCACGAACCTCGCATCATTCCCCTCTGTGCATCCTGGTTCCTTCCCAATGACGACCGCAATGGCTACGAAACTTTTCTTGCGCAGCACATTCCCCATTCTCAATTTTTCGATCTAGACGCTGTCAAGGATGTGCATTCGCCGTACCCCCACATGCTCCCTTCCCCTTCCGAGTTCGCTGACGCAGTGAGACATCTGGGTATCCGTCGCGAAGACAGTGTAGTCGTGTATGATAGCAAAGAGCTAGGCATCTTTTCTGCGCCCCGCGTTGGCTGGACATTCCAAGTTTTTGGTCATCCAAGAGTCCATGTACTCAACAACTTCCGCAAGTGGGTCGATGAGGGATACCCCACAGAAAGCGGCGAACCCAAGGCGCCCAAGATAACCGAGTACGAGGTACCGCAGCTGGACGAGAAGAAAGTCATTGCTTTCGAAGAAGTCAAAGAAATTGCAAAAGAGTTGGGCAAAGAGGGAGCCGATGAGGTGCAGATCTTGGATGCGAGGAGTCTAGGAAGATGGAAGGGCGTCGACCCAGAGCCCAGAGAAGGTACACAGAAAACCGCCAGTACAAACAAGTAGCAGCATACTGACAACCACAGGCCTATCCTCTGGCCATATTCCTTTCTCCATCTCTTTACCAGTCGCCGACCTCCTCGACCCCAATGACAAGACCCTCCTCCCTGCTTCCAAGCTCAAGGCCGTCTTCGAATCAAAGGGCATAAAGCCTGACGTACCTATCATCAGTAGCTGCGGCACTGGCGTTACTGCAGCCATTATCGATGCTGCCCTGACCGAAGCTGGATACCCGACACAACAAAGGCGTCTATACGATGGCAGCTGGACGGAATGGGCTCAGCGCGTCAAGCCTACTGAGGGTCTCATCCACAAGACATTGTAGATAAGCAGAAGTCACACGAGAGATTGATATGAGATGCAACCCATTCCCTTGAAGGAAGTTGATACCCTTTCTCGAATTTTATGTACAAATAGTTTAGTTAGGAAATATATATGTGCCAAGAGTCCAAAAGTACTCATGAACATGCTCTTCTAAACAGAAAATCGGTACATATTTCCTTGCAAGACTCAAATCATACATCTGTACATTCTGAGATACAAAAAAGAATCTATATGAAACCCTAAACGGGTTCCACCAGTTGACGTTGCCGTGACCACATCTTTTATACGCCGGTATACAAACGAAACTAAAGCAAAGATAGTGGCTAGTGGTGGTGCCAATACAGCCAAAAATCGATACGTCGAAAACAACAAGGGAGAATAAACGAGAATATCCAACTTTTCAAGCCTGCTCCAGCAAAACTCTCTATCCCAACGACTGATCCGAACACTATGCTTGCGAAGACGTGACCGGAGACGACGGTAAACCCAGCTTCGCACCAGAACGACAATCGAGATACGTCTCAAGAAATTCTTTGACCTGCTTGTTCGTGCCACCCAGGTTTCTCAGTGGAAGTGCTACGACCGACAAACCCTTGAGTGAGCGGGCTCGACTCACTGTTTTTATCATGTCAGCCATTGTCTTTTACTGCCCATATTTGCTCATTTGATGGCGTATGTGTGTTTTAGGAAGGGGAAAGAAAAGTGAAGAAAGCACAAGTGCCGACTTACGAGCAACATAAATCTGACTCGGCTCAAACGCATCGCGCAGATTGACTATAACACGGTCAAGTGTCATGCCCTATTTCCAAGCACATATCAGTACAAATGACACAATTGAATTGGATTGGACACGAGAGAAAAGGACGAACCTGCGACTTATGCACTGTAATTGCGTAACCCGCTATGAGCGGTATTTGCGTTCGGGAAAGCAAGCTCGGATCCGGCTCCTGCTGCTTATTCTCGCCCGCCACCTCTTCATTCCCCAACTCGCTGTACGCGCAGTCTGCGTAAATTGATTCTTTAAGACCGTTGTCGAATAGCACAATGGGCCAAGGCTGGTGCCCATTGTCTTTGGCGAAGGCTTTAATTTGGTGTTGAGCGTAGCCGGCATGGGGGCCTCGCAGAGTACCTTCCATGTCATCTGGATCCTTTGCTTTGCGGGGAAGTCGGTCAGGGTTGAAAGGTTCGAAGGCGATGATTGTGCCTTGGGCACCGTTTACGAGACCGCTTTGGGGTCTGAGGTTGGATTGGAGGACTACGCGCATGCCTTCTTTTAGTTCGGTATAGGCGTCGTAGCGGTGGTCTTTCTGTGAAATGGTTAGTTGTGTTCTGGACGGGAAGAAGAGTGTCATACTAATTGATATAGGGTTCTAGGATCACCGAGTCCTGGTTTAGTGTATTTTTCTAGTGATTGATCGTCTCGGTGATGTTGCTTCCAGTTGAAATGATCCAAGCAGTGATACTTGCGGGGTGCGGATGGAAGTCGAGCAACGTTCTCGCTATTGATACGATCCACGTCTCGGCGCAATGAGAAAATCTTGATTGCGTTTTCCGTCTCCGACGTGTGATTTAGGAGTATCTTGGCGTGGTTGGGGACAATGATGCCATCTGTCACACGTCAGTATCTATACGAGAATGCAGGACCACATGCAGAGAAAAAGAGCTATAAAACACAAAACGTGGTGTAAAAACGTTACAATCTTACCTCTGCGAATCTTCTGGAGAATAGAAATAAACTTTCTATCGTTTTGTCTATGAATCTCGGTCAAGTTTACATGCTCAAAATTGCAATCCTAATATTGTTAAAGCAGTTCAACAAAGCTTACAGTAGGAGACACCATCATACCTGCCATGCTTGACTTCGAAAAGCCCACTTATCCGTATCTGGCCACATATCGTAACGGCAATTCTTGTTCTCGCAATGGTGTATTAGTTCGCCCCGGGTTTCTTTATGTATAAGATTCCAGCCACATCCCATGCAATGAATGAACGGTTTCACTGGGGCAAGCTGGCAAAACTACACACTGTATTAGTAGTTTTTCAACAGATAATAGCAAGAAACCTACGTCTCCAGTAACAACCACCTGCTTACCGCCAAACGGATGGCCGCCCCCCATCGCACCCATAGCTGCCTTCATAATTTCGTTCAATCGCTCGAATAGCAGATTCTCAACCATGCTGATTTCATCAATAACAAGAACGTCAGTCGAGTCGAATCGTTTCCAGACATCTTTTCCATGAGCAGCTTCCTTCAACTTGTCCAGAGGCTTTTTCATACTGTCAGGTGTCCACCCAGCAAAGGCCCATGTAGTCTGTCCGCCAACATTCAAGGCTGCGAGATTCGTTGGTGCTACAATCTGAACCCTCAGTCCCTTTGCCTTAAGCTCTCTGACAAAGGCCTTGAGGATAGTAGACTTGCCGCACCCTGCGGACCCGGTGTAAAATACATTTTTCCTATCTTGAACAATAAGATCGACCACTCGTCTCTGTTCAGCGCTTAATTGGGGTTCGGGTTCCGGTACATAAGTATCTACTGGAGCGAATTGTGCCTGCGAACTTTGCACGAGTTGTTGTTCTGAAACACTTGGCTGGAAGAACACCGGTACGCCATCCTTCCCAGGTCGAAGATCGGCTACGAAGGTTTCTGTGGGCATCGCATAGCTGTACCTGGGTGTATCAACGACGGGAGGCGATGACGACAGTGTTTGCTGCGCCATACACCCATTCTGTGCTGATACAGGTCTACATGACGTGTTAGACACTTCCCTCAGGTGCTGCATCGCGCTTCCGATGTAGCCATGGTTCGCTAGACTACTATTGTTCGCCAGTATGAACTCCCATGCGTCTAATTGCGTGGTAAACTTCTTTTGGCGTCCGCCAGAATATCCCGAAACTTGCTCATTAGCTGAAAATGAAGACGCATAAACGCCGGGAACTCTCCCTTGAGCTACTGCATAATAGAAGGGCCAACTAAGAGTAGGATCTGGTTTACAGGTGCGATACCAAGTGGTTCCACAATCCTTGCGGGGTCCAGATGGAGGTAAACGAGGCTCTTTCGTTTTTGGCAAGGTCTTTGCTCCTGGTTCTGGGCTGGATTCAATCTCAAATGGGTTATTTTGAGTTCCGTGTTGCTTTGCTTTGTGCGACGAGGCATTACCCGGTTTTTGCTTTAGTTGCGTGAAGTCATCTGATGCTTTCTTTTGTTTGGATCGCTTCCCATATTCAGGTTGGTTTTTCTCTTCGAACTTCCTCTTTCTCGAACCTTGCTGTAATGCAATTTCTGGGGGTCTACTTTTAGTATCTGCTTTCGCTGGGGGCAGCCAGTGATTGTCATGTGCGATGTGTTCATCCCCAGAAATATTGAACTGCAAAGGGGTGTTCTGCGTGTTGGATGAAGATTGCGTGTACCCTGGGTACTGTGCATATCGCATATGCCATGAATCCCGCAAATACTGCTGATATTGCGGGTCCTGTGAGTACTGCTGATATTGTGGGTCCTGAGCATAATATAGCTGGTATCTTGGATCTTGCGAATATTGTAGCGACCTGTAGGCCGAGTCGCCATCAAGAGGAGCAATTGTATCTCCGCTTCCGACATTACCTTCCATCTCATCTGACTCTGGATGTAGCACAGTTGGAAAGAAGAACACAGAAAAGGTTACAAATATAAGAGCTGAATGGTTTTTTAAGTAACTGCAAGCGCTGGAACTGTTCGAACGGAGAAAATGACGGTGGTTAAAGTAGTGATACCAAGCCAAGTTGTGGGTTGATGCCCCTCTTAGCGACAAGCGAAGGATTGATTTAGCCCAAGATAAGAAAGAATTGCTGCAAATGCCAAGAATATCTCTACTTGGATGTGGCTGCGTAGCAGCAGTGTGGTAGTGAAGAACGTGGTGGTTAAGGGGACGGGCGGATAGACCTATCGATTTGTTGCGCGTCCTCATCACGCTAGCAGATAAGTAAGACGGGCTAGCGCGAATCCCTGGCACAATGTGCACGATGTGCACATGAAACAAAAAACAAAAAACAGTAGGGAACTAGGTTTCGTTTTAATAGCTAATGCTCTTTGGTACGCAGATTCAGTCAAACCGTTCTTCTGCAATACGTCCGGGATCCATATGTAAATGCTTGCATTGGTTTCCCATGTCACAGTCTGATCACTCTTCAGTGCTGACCGCAGCTTCAAATGCAACCTGACTGCTGTCTTTTCCCTTACTTTGCTTTTTGCTTTTATTCCCGGTCGTTTCTCGGCCATGTCGTACCCATCCTGGCTTCTCTGTAATAGGTTGCAAAAAGCCATCGATATGCACACAGCTAGCCACCTTCTCCTCGTTTTCGACGTCATCAATATCGGGATCGTATCCATGGGCGCGATAACAGTGTTCGGCAACGCGATTCGGTGACTCAAAGTCATGCTCGTGAGCATAGCAATCTGTGTGTGGACAGCGTAAAGTGTTAAACCGGAAGAGCGGACGCTCGGAAGATGGCGGCTTTGTGCTTGATAAGAGGCTTGTAGCTGCTGGGGTAGATGGGGTATACCATATCGGCTTAGGAGCAGACCGCGACGCCAGAGACTCATCGTATGGTATAAATGACATACTTTCGCCGAAAAGAGCTGCACAGCGTTGGGCTGTGCGTGCCAAAGCCGCTTTGTCCCATCCTCTGATGGCTGCGAGTCCAAGCACCTCACTCCAGTCCATTAAGCCTCTCCCCATCTCTTCATCTTCGATTATGGAACCAGCATCACTCACACTACCCGAGAGTCTGCGGCGTTTTCGTTCTCCAAGGGCTTGACTGGACGCCTCCCAGTCAGAAGCACCGCCGGAGGTGGCATCACTATCCATTGCATTCGTATCTTTGTCTTGTGTACTCTGTTCTACAACGTGATTGGCTCGTACCAAGCTAGCACGCGAAGACGATCGTGTTCTGGGTCTTCTGTGGCTCGAAGTCGTCCTTGACCGAGCTCTGGATAGCGGCCTCGACTCACGCCCACTTGATTCTGCTCCAGATGTGAATTCGCTCATTGAAGAGCCGGCTGAATCTTCATCGCGAATCTGGTTGAGCTGCATTCGACAGATAGTTAGTGCCAGGTCGTCTAGCTTGTTCATAATAGACTGGATCGACGGCTGCAAGAGCTGTTGTGCTTTCGTATCATCGGCCAAAACAACTGGCTTTGTGAATGTGCCGAGCTGTTTCTTCCTGCCACGCTTCTTCCCATATTGCTGGGTCTGTTCCGTATTGAACTCATGTCCTGCAGTCTCTCCATACGCACTACTATAAGCGCTCGTTTCAGCATCAGCGCAGGATGCTGAGGATGGTCGTGAGAATCGAGCAGATTCTGATGGAGACCGGCTTCGTGAAGTCTCGGGGTCATTGTCTGAATCAGATCGGGATGAAGACGCCTCCCGCATATTCCACTGGTCTTTCGCTATCCGGAGGAAAACGGCCAAGAGCTCTTCCCTGAGTTCTTCTCCCGCATCCTGTTTGCCGGTACTTTCGATAGCCCACTCATCTGCTTGCCCCCGTACTAACCCTCTGTCTAACTTCTCGCTGTAATCGGGAAGCTCTGTCGGAGGCACTGGCCATGCTGTCCAGTCTGGAGGTGGTACTATGGCCTCCTGTACGAGGCCCGCTGCGTCCGTATACTTCAAGTCTTTCTCAGGCATCAGCCACTCGTCCCTGCTCTGCCACATTTCGAGCCGTGCCAAGTCTTGCGCAGGTCGTTGCAACCGCCGCTTGAGCATATGTGCGTTGTACAGATGCGCAGAGAGGTCGGAGTTTTGCATTTGTTCGAGCGACTCTGCAATTCGACGGTCAGCCTCTGTATGCTCCTCCCATGTTTGCGGCGTTCCATGGAACCGATTTGGCCGCGTGGGTTCCTCATCCTCCTCTTCCTCGTCAGACTGGTCAAAATCATCTTCGCTTGAATCTGCATCGGCGACTGTATCATCTTCTATGTTTATTTGTACTGGAGTATTGACCGGTTGTGCCTCTTGCGCAACGTGCACATCTGCAACCCCAACAACCGGCGGTGATGAGGGAGCGAACGAGGATTCTGACGTGTCAGACTCATAGGAAGAGAGCCGTGGCTTGGCACTATCACCACCGAACAAGGACATGTCAGTGTCAATATCTGTGTTCGGCGGTTCATTGTTTGTGGGGCGTCTAAGTCGCAGTCAGTCTTTTTTGGCAGGGTTCTCGAAATTCACACGAAGTCACGTGGGCGCCCCGCATGACCCCGACAATTTATACACGAACACATTATCCTGAGATGATCGCATCATATTTCTTTGCTCTCTTACAATCATGACTCAAATTGTACCACTTCTCACTGTTAGTAGTATGAGACTTTACTAATTGAATCATAGACCTGTAAACTTTCACTACTTATGCATCTTTATGTAGAAGGCCACAAATGGCCTCCACAACGTAAATGTTGCACTAGACACTCAGTCAAGCCACCCAAACTGCAGAACGCGCATTTGATATTCTGTTGTGCTGAATGGCTCGACCATGCCCAGTGAACCATGGTTTATTTGTGCATAACAGCCGAGGGCCATACATACTTATAGGCATGCTGATCTGCACATATCTTGTAACTTCAACACTACGAAAAATGCCGAAGCGTTCTATCTGCCACATCTCGGGCTATTCCTCAGGGCCAAAAGACTCCGAAAAGCGTGTTCGGATCGACTGTGACCGCCCTCTTTCAACACCCGTCCGCTTCCTTATACTTTCCGACACACATGGCGCCGACTTACCGTCGAATCTTCCTCCATGCGACGTGCTCCTCCATTGTGGTGATTTGACCGAAGACGGAACTCCAGAAAGCATCTTCGCCGCTCTTCGAAAGCTGGGCAAGGTGAAAGCCAAATTAAGACTCGTCATCGCTGGCAACCATGATATATCCTTAGACAAAAGGTACTGGGTATCACAAGGTGGAGAAGAATCTGATTCAGAAAGAGCACAGGCGCTATTTAATCCGGATTGTGGAGCTAGCCAACACGGTATCACCTTTCTCTCTGAGGGTACTCATACTTTCAATCTACCCTGCGGCGCCGTCTTCAAAATCTATGCCTCACCATACACCCCTGGATGGGGTACATCGGCATTTCAATACCCAACTGGCAGTGACCGTTTCAACCCCCCAAATATTACTCCGCTGTGGGCGAAAAACGTTGGCACTGAGACCTCGCTTATCCCAGAGAATGTCGATATCGTCATGACTCATGGGCCACCAAAGTATATTCTAGACGAGGCAGCCGGAGACAGTGCAGGATGTGAGCATCTAAGAAACGCCATAGTACGAGTGAAACCCAAATTACATTGTTTTGGGCACATCCATCTTCCGCTGGAAGGCTGGATCTATCAAGCGTACAGGTTGGCATACAAAGACCCGGCGGAACTGAACAGCGGCGACCCCGAGCCAATAGCCAACATCGTTAAAGATTGGGTGGGGTCAAATCAAGCTCGTAAGAAAGGATTCAAATGCTTATCTCCAGGCGCTGCAGAAGATTTCCGTGCGAGCAAGCAGCAGACATTATGCGTCAATGCTGCAATGGAGGGTGAGAAGGGAGAGCTCGAACACCCACCGTGGCTCGTTACCTTAGATTTGCCGGTAACAGGGTAGACAGAAAGTCTATACGAAAAACCCTTTCAACGAGAAATTCATAACACATCAGTTTGGCTTGGAACAGATGCTTACGATGCTACGACGTACGCACGATGTTCTTGCAGCCCGTGGAAGCCGGCCCACAAGGAATGCCACATGGTAGCTTACGTTTTGCGGAAGGACGGCGAGGACGACAGCTGGGAGTCTCTTGTGCCGTACGTTAAGAAGTGTAAGTCTTTTGTGAACAACACAAGAACGAGGAATGAGGAAACAAATGCTCCACTAGAGCTCATCTCAAACCGGCACCTCAATCGCCACCTCACTTCTCTACCGCATCCTCTCTACCTCCCACACAATAACCTCACTCTCAGTCGCATTACCGCTAGCAAGGCGATCACACCGCTCCAGTAATTTCCACTGCATCCAGCTCAACACGTCAGACATGCTGCGGGCGCCTCAATTTTGAAATGAGGACATAAGGCAGTTTAGGAGGGCCGATGGGGCCGCCCTGGTGGGTGAAGGGTGTGTTGAAGGGGATTAATAAGGGGAGGATATCTGAGCAACCGGTTCCAGCAACTAGCTGAAGGAAGGAAGATTACTAACACCAAGGTTTTACTTTTCTTGCGTTGCGAGGATGCTTGTAGAATTGGACTAGAAGTTTGGATAGCAGTAATAATCAGTAACTACCGTAGCATATCTGGGCAGGATGATAAGAGAAGCGAAGAAGTGAATAAGACAGCGTCAATATAGACGAAGATTCAGATATCGAGATTGCAATAGACAGATTCATCTCAAATAGCATCAAACCTCATTCTCTCTAAATACCCATTATTACCATTACCCAGCACCCTCTCTCATTCCACCCAATCACTCTAAACATGCCTCCTCCTCGCCCACTCACTCAAATACTCCCTACCCTCCACTCTCCACGTATCGCTCTCCACATAACTCCCATTCTGCCCCCTCCCCCTCGCCTGAATGACCAAATCAAGCCCATCCTCACTGTCACCATAGTGCGGCCAATTCGGCAACCCCTCGCCATTCGGATCGCCATTTGCAACAAACCTGATCCACTGCGCGCTCACCTCGTCGCTAAGCGCCTTGTACTCTGGCCAAGGACCATAGAAGCGTGGGTTGTTAAAAACGAACGCAACTTCAGTAAAGTGCGCAACGCCCATGAATGCTTCTGCGTTGCCACCCTCGTCGGAGGTGGGGCTGTTCTGCCACGGGAGAGTGTTGAAGCGATAAATGTATGTTGGAGCGTACTTGGCGTATTCACGGGCGTCTGCTAGGCGAGGCGCATGATAAAAGACATCGCCTAGTATCGCGGCTATGCGCTTGTACTGGAGGCCTTTCTCTGCGAACGTCTCGACGCCAGTGTTGAGGGGAATGCCTTTTGTTGGATCGTTAGGGTAGAGTTCTAGGAGGCGCTTGACGACTTTGTCCGGGAAGTCGAAGCCGGTGCTGTTAAGGAGGTAGGCGTAGATATCTTCGTCTGTGTTGATGACGCCATCGAAGGGTGCGTTGTCAGTTCCCTCGTCCGAGTTGGTACCGTACAAGTGAGGGATATGGGCAAAGCGGCCTGAGGCGAGTAGCTCAGTTGGGTAGGCAGGCATAACGTCGCCATCTACAACTGGGTACCAGCTTGGGCTATAATTTGGAGCTGCAAGCACAGGAAAGATTGCATCGTATGACAGTGTGCGTAGACAAGCCAGTGTGTCGGCTTCTTCCGAGCAGTTTGCCTTTTTGACAATGTCATTGTAAATGGGCTGATACCATTCTGTACCGTTGTACCAGGCTGTTGCTGCAGAGCCGGATTCCTGGATACTGCGGTGGAAGAGACCATCCGTTTGACCACCATATGACATAACCAACTGTCCAACTGCAAAGCTTCCAGCCGACTCGCCCCAGATAGTAACGGCATCTTTGTTGCCTCCAAAAGCCCCAATGTTCTCCGATATCCATGCAAGAGCTTTGCGCATGTCTCGCAATGCAAGGTTTGTTTGACCAGCGCCCTGGACCTCTTGTGAGTAAAGCAGGCCCCACGCACCCTTGCGGTAGTTGATGCTAGCTCCAATAATTGGCTGTCCGATCTCTACACTCCTTTGAACAATATACGATAGATTGTAGTTTGGCAAATCCGTGGAGCCGATTTGATAACTTCCACCGTGGATCCACACCGCAATTGGCAGCTTAGACTGCTCCTGTAGGGAGAGACCTGCTGGGCGCACAATGTTGATGCTCAGGCAATTTTCGCTCATGATAAGGCTACTGTTCATCGAATCCGGGCATGTATCGCCATAGGCCGTAGCGGGGTGTGTACCGTTCCATGTAGCGTTCAAAGACTGTGGCACGCGGAAACGATTCTGACCTCCAGTATCCTGCGCGTACGGAATGCCTAGAAAGGCATCTTGGTTGAAGGAGGGAAGGTGTAAGCCTTCATATGTACCGTTCAGTACTGTGACAGTAGGACCAATGGCCCATGCTGTCGTTGCCAAAAGAAAAGTTGCAAGCGCCCGCATTGTCCCAGCTCTTGTAATGAACACCACGACGTTGACTCACAAACACCAGTGATGTTTGTTGGAAACAGTACGGTGCGAAGTGAGTGCAAAGAGGAACCGTTCTCCAGCTTCTCCATAGCAGCAAGCCGAACGCTAGCGGGGATAAGGCGCCCTAAGTCGTGAGTAAGGACCCTTGTATTGTGGTATGACGTTTGTCCCATTTTGTGATAAGAGTCCATTTCGAGAGCGATCAGCGGAGCTGTACCTCGGTAGTCAGGGATGATACGGAAGGTGAACATTGACCTTGCAGGGCGGCACTCCATCCAAAAGTCCGCTCGACGGTGTCGGGTACGTGCGACAGTGACTTGATTGGTGCCAACATTCCAAGCGACAGACCCCACCCAATATGTGATGCTTCCTACAAATAAGTACTCCGGTTATTACACGGCCCTACCATGGGACGCCTGAAAGACACGTGCATGCCAACCTGAAAACTTCTCCGGTCTTGCTTTAGAAAATCTTCGATAGAAGGCTATGTCTCTTCTTTGCTGGTTGATCTACCAGTTGTGCTGTCGCGAGTTGTGGTAGAGGATGTAACATATCTCCTGGTAACTCAACCGGCATTGCCGAGACGCCATAATGCGGTTCCTTACTTGGGAGTGAGATGTTCTGAACTGTGCTTTGCTGGATATGCTGATTGTGCTGGTACAACGAAGCATTGTGGATTGAAGGGGATTGGTGAATAGCCATCGGCGATGAAGGAGTGCTAAAGGTGCCATTCAACTGTGATTGAAGATGAGTCTGCGGCTGAGGTCTTTGCATATGTCCATATGCATATTGCGGTATCTGTGGTTGAGGTAAAGGTGCAGTGTTGGCATGGTGCTGGTGCACGCGCTGAGCCCTCCAGAGGCTGAAAACCTCGTTCATGAGAATCGACCATTCCGGAGGTCCTCCCAGGAAGTTGTACTTGACAGATCCGTCCTGGAATGCGACGAAATAGTGGTCTTGGTGGTACGGTGAGATGGCGACGTACTAGTTTATGTTAGGGCTACCTCCATACAATCAGTAGAGCATGAATAAGTACTTACGACGATAGCTCCCGGTGCAGCATCTATTATGATCTTATTCAGTGTGCTGTAATGGCCATGGAAATCCCATGCTATGCGCCGATCAGGATACATGACGAACCATGCATTCTTCACTCCGAGACTGACACAGATGGGTATATCATGTGATTTTCGGAGTTTGTCCTCGAGATCTGAAGGTATGCCAGCCCATATTGACCCTCTTCCCTGGGCGCAAGCAAAGTAGCTGAAGTTCTGGCCAAAGGTGATGAAGCACGAGCGGGCGGCATTCGGGAACGATTTCGACCATCGCGCAAGGTCAGGATAGTTGACGTCAAAGTAGGTTTGAGAAAAAACTATGTTTGATTAGCGCAGTATCAAAGAGGTGTGTATTGTCTAAAGTAATACAGGCCGCTGTTTTCATGCATCCTACTACTGCGGGGCTGGGGCCTAATCACTCACATTGCTTGTCTTCTCCGTCCAATGTCTTGCACCCTACATACCACACTGGCTCTTGGGTGTTGAAGTGAGGTGCGAGGGCAAGGCAATAAGGGCTAGCAATCCTCCAAGCAGGGCTCATGGAGCTGTTGAATAACTGACGAAGAGTGGGCGGTATTTCATGACTGTGCGCTGTCAATCACCTAGCCTCATCCAGTTGCACTGCAAGAAGCTCACAATTTCCATGTTTGAGGACAGTCGAAAAAGATGCTATTTCGCGGACCAAAGACGAAGGAAATGTTTGACATTTTTTCAGGCTGTGTACAATATTGGATATGGTGGAAGAGAGCGAGTACAAAAGTTGCGGTTGCCAGCGCGTCGCGAGGCGCCCAAGAAAGTGGCGCCTTGGGGCCTTGCGGACGTGGAGAGTCGGTCACCAACGGTACGGCTGAGAGCTGTCACCGGTCACAAGGGCTATACGAGAAATCCGCTTGAATCGTTTTCTCTGATGAATTATTGAAAAGACTTGAGAATCGGGAGATTTCCAAGCAATAGCAGAGATTTTGAGAGAAACACGACTAGAGAATTGAGAAGGAGCAATTTCAAGTTGTGAGCGTTTTTGGTCACCAGAGAACATAGGAGTAACGGTCCAAAACGTCATTACTGACTCACGAGGTTTTGTACCGCTGGCTCCTTTTCTTTCGCAATTGGTATCTCCTCTTCATATATCTCCCTCACGCATGCACCTGGAAAGGCCCTACGCAGCGTTTCGCCTATGTAGCGAACGCCCCAGTCTTCAGCTTGCCTATGCCCGACACAAGCTACCGACATGCCCAGTGCTTTCGCAGCTTCCGACCCACTAACCCGGGGTTGCCCAGTCAGATACAGCAGATGCCTGCCGTCTTCATCCGGTGCTATCCATCCATGCTCTTGTGCCATCTGAAACACACGATGCACTTCACCCTCGTTGAAGGCATTCATGATGGCGACGAAGCGTATTTCGTCCGATAAGCCTACATGCGCCAGTTCGGAAACGCCAAACTGTTCTTGAATCTGAGTCAGGAGCTCCTGCAGAGGCACGGTGATCTGACCAATGACTCCGATCCTCCTCTCTGGATCTCCTTTATAGCCTTGGACGCAGAGGCAGTTCGCTGTGTCTATGCCCAACCTTTGTGCTAGCGCGGTGTTCCATCCTACCGTCAGTACCTCATCGAAGGAAGTGTGACTTGAGAGAACAAGAGTGCCTTTGCGCACGCTGCGTCGATCGAGGTTGAAGGGCCGGTGTAGAAAGCAGAGGGTGCGCGGTGGTCGTGGATAGATCTGCGCCGTAGAGCCCGTAGAGTTGTTGTCCAATGGGTAGCCGATCAAAGAGTAGACCCCTGGAGTTGGTGTGACGCTCAGTACAATCTGCTCAACTATCGCAGTCTCTGCATCGTAGCGAGGGTTTCGGGGGACATGGTAGAGTCGCTGGACGTCGTTCTCCTTGAGCGGCAGAAGCGTTTCGACGAAGCGCGTCACAGCCGCATGCGTAATCTTCTTCGGCCTTGACATTAAGAATGAGAGTTCAGTCTATTCGTCAGTGGGGATCAAACAAGTTCTTTCGCAAGCTTCGTGACTTTTGGCTTCAAGTACGTCATGATCGCATCTGAACCGTAAAGCATTGAAAGCCTAGGCTTGCAATTCAGCCGCTGCTTTGCAAATCGCTAAGCATGCGCCTGATCATCAAGCGCGTACGCCTTCATTACATAGTGAGTTGTGTGTGGAATTGAGAAGCAGCCCAAAAGGTTCTGGTGTCTGTCGAGAGGATTGATTGGCATCGCCACGCCCAGCATCGTGCCGTGCCCAGACAGAACGGGCTTAGTGTGAGGGTTGCTTTCTCCTCCAAATCATTGTCGCTTCGTAGTACATACGGTTTTGAGAATGTGGTATTCTTGGAAACTACATTTTGAAATAAATTTCCCTACGATTTAAGCCTGGGCATTCCGATCATCCATGAATGTAGTCATCACTTTGACTAAGTGCACTTGCATTGCTTCCCGCGGCTTCTCTATCTTTCGATCTAAACTCCGGCCATCATCCAGTCATACCTCATTCATATCGTCACGTCGCTTTTTGTACCTCGAATCGCACAGAATACCAAACATGGGTGCCACGATTGCTTCTGCTCCTGCCATTGTAGGTGCGCTGCAATGCCAGAAAAATTCTTATCTCCAAACACTCGAGACTCAAGTAGTGTCGTGTGAGGAGTTCGTGCGCACAAAAACGCCGCAGCAAAACGGCAAGTCCAAAACCAAAAAGTCGACGGATCCAACCAAAGCCCTCGAAAATGGAGATGCGACAACAAGCAAGACATGGCTGATTGAGCTCGCGGACTCGGTCCTTTTCCCTGAAGGTGGCGGCCAGCATACTGACCACGGCGTCCTTGTGCCTTTAGAAGGTGAAAGCAAAGAGGAAATACCAATACGAAGTATTCAGCGCCATGGCCTCCGCTGCATACACTTTTCTCCTGCCCCTCTCACACCTGGTACATCTGTACGCCAGACCGTCGACTTTAACCGACGTTGGGACCTTATGCAACAGCACACTGGCCAGCACCTCCTCTCCGCTATCATGGATGGCATGGATTTGCCCACCCTAGGATGGAGCATGGGTCAGCCCGGGGAGATGAACTATGTCGAGTTGCCACGCAAACCAACCGATGAAGAAATGCAGACGATACAAAAGAACTGCAATGCAAGGATTAGAGAAAGTATGCCGATTACAGTAGAGACACCTGAGGGAAAAGGAAGTGACAGTCTCCCTGAAGACTACGATCGAGAAAAGGGCGTGGTGCGGTTCATTAAGATTGGAGATATGGACTACAACGCCTGCTGCGGAACCCATCTCCAAAACTCATCGCACATCAACCTGATACTTCTGCACCACACACAATCAGTGCGAGGTACAAATTGTCGGTTATTCTTCACAGCCGGCGACCGTGCGATCAAACTGGCCACAGAATCCATTATGGGCCTTCGCTCCATTGCCGTCTCGCTATCCTCAGGTTCGGCACCAGCCGATGTGGCAGCTGGTGTGCAAAGAATCGCCGACCAGGTCTCTGAAGCACGAAAAAAGGAGAAGAAACTACTTGCTGAGATCGCTTCATTTCAAGGCGAACGCATCAAGAATCATCTTCAGGACCATGAAGCCGCATTCGTGCACCGCGCAAGTGAAGGACTGGATTTCATCAACCTCGTCCTCTTCGAGATCAAAGATGCAGTCAAGGATCAGGATACCGTCGTAGTCTTGTCTACAGGCGAGGCCAAGAGCTCAGGGTCGCTCGTCATTTTCGGCAAGCCGGAGTTGGTGGAGAAAATGGCGGCAAAGGTCAAGAAGGTCGTGAGCACAGTCAAGGGCGGAGGCAAGGGCGAAAAGTGGCAGGGCAAGGTCACGGAGTGGCAAAAGAGTGAGGTTGAGGCGCTGGAAAAGATGGTGAATGAGCAATAGATTCTATAAAGGAGAATAGAGGGTATATGAAGCGGGTCGTACAAGGAAATAGAGTGTAGATAGGAAATACAAAGTAGATATCGGGCAACATATGTGATGTGACTCTCCTCTAGCACATCACACCCTGCATCCAAGAAGTAAATACATAGAAGAAAGAGAAGAAGAATATAGTCAGAGAAACGAAAAACAAAGAGCGACGCGTACGAGATATTATGTGTGCATAAACAGATGCATACGATATCTCGAAGCATCTAACAATAACTCTCAAGCCTAAACACTGTAGACCTTGACCGAGTTGATGAGCCAGTACGACTGTGTAAAGTTAGCATAACAATTCCCTTTTCAAATACTTCACAACGCAACTCACCTCCGAAAAGTTCTGCGGCTGACTCGCAACATACGCCACACAACTTGGATTAACCTGCGCACAAGTCGTGGACCCCCAAACCCCTCCCGCCCAATCGCCACAAAACGTAACATCGAACACGATATTCAAGTCGCGAAACTTGGCATCGAAGTCGCATCCATTGTTTCCAAAATTCGCAATCGGGGTGCCCCAAGCCGAGGGGTCTGGGTTCCCGGACTTGATGTTGGCAGGGATGTTGCGAGTTGCAAAGTACCAGACTTTGACGCCGGAGCTGGTCCAGAGGGTGGCGTAGACGCCGCCGCCGTTGGCGTTGAAGGGCGTGCCGAACGAGACGGGGTTGTCGGCTTGGATGCCGCAGCCGTTGAAGCCACCGTCGGCGCCGCAGTCGCCTGCGAGACGACGTCCGGTTTCTCCGCCGGGGCCGATGGAGGGATTGCAACCGGGGGATGTATGCAGGGTTACTTGGTTGGAGCTCGAGAGGTGGACGCCTTCGTAGATATCGATTTCGCCTTGGTTAGGCCAGTTGGGACCGACCATCCAGCTGGACGGAAGGGAGTGTTAGCGAGGTGTGGGATGGGATGAGGGATGTGGAAAAGGAGACGTACAAGGCGGGCCAAGAGCCACATGCACTACCAGGAACATGGGCAAAGTCTGCAATGACGAGAGCGCGGTTGTACGCTGTCTTGCTTTGTATTCTGACACTCCTTCTTCCCGGGCCGTTGGGGTTAAGAGTGGAGGTGGAGTCTACGCCCATGTATATCTGATTGTTCTGCGTCTTAAATAGTCCATATTGTTGTGCCTGTTGCAAAGTGACATAGTCGACGAAGCCGTCTGCATCATCAGGTCAGAAATCAAAACTCACAGACGCTAGAGTGAAGTGATACATACGCGTGGGATCAGCGATATCTTCAAAGTTGAACTTGCTCGCCCAGTTACTAGCGTCATACGTATCGATCAGGTTGTATGCCGCCGCAGCACTGAAGTCCGAAGAAGACATAATCGTCGAGTTTCCATGTGTCCAGGAACCAGGGCCAGCAGGGAGTGCGGTAACACCGCGCCAAAGCAACGGTGCCGAAACGAAGAGGGACTTGAGAGACATGAGTGGCAGATATTCGTATCCAAGTAACTAAAAGTGCAGGAAATGCAACCAAACAGATGATAGCAAGAAACCCCAATCCTGAAAAAACGGTCACATCTATCCAACTTATACATTTCACAACCCTCCTTATCACACACCCAAACCCTCCCTATGCGCGCCCCACTCCCACCACAACCTCCTCGCAGACCCATCCAGGTCTGCTGCACTTCTCCACCCGCCCATCCCCAATGGACATGTACGTTGAAAGCAGAAAAGACAAAAAGACCCATAGCGTGACCAGCGTGACCAGCACTCCTTCACCATCTCCCTCCGCCGATTGGCCGAAGGACCTCAAATTAGGAAATCAAAGCCTTGCACCGTTACAGCATCCTTCTACGTAAGGGAAGAAAAAACGGGGCTAAGAAGGTCAAAGACACAGAGATAGAGAGAAAAGCGCAGGGCCTGTAAACGGTCGCGCGGAAATAAGTCCTAGTTGGAGCAAGTCTCGCGGATTCAAAGGGCACGCAGGGTCGCTGGCCCCTTCAACGTGGGCATGCCGCATGATGAGAAATGAGCGATGAGCCAAGGGGGCGTGAGAGCCCTCGTGGTTTGATGTTAGTAGTAAAGTAAGTAAGTAGTCGGGGCGGTTAGTTTGGTTGGTTGGTTTTGGTTGGCCGGTTCAGTAGGGGGGTGACGTTAGCATGTGTGTTTTGGCGATTTTTTAGTAAGGGTAGGGTGAAAGAAAAAAAAGGCATTTTGGGCTTCTTTCGCTTGTGAGTGGTGGAGGCATGTCGCCTTGTTCATCTAAAAAGCCGAGTCTTGGGCTCCGCGGATCGTGGCGACATCCGGCGAACTGTGGGCTAGGGGAAATGAAACAGCGTATGTAGTCTATTAAGAACATGGGGGTGAGTGCGCTCGAGTCATGCGTAGGGCAGAATGGTTGATGGAGGGGGAAGGTTTAAAGGCGGCCTTCCGTTTTGGGACTGATGGTTTTGGTCGGTTTAGTATTCATCTCCGTATTATCATGTTGACTTGTGACAATTCATATGTCTGCACCTTCCCTGTATAAAGGGCCTGTTCCTTGGGACCTTTTTATGCCCAAGGAACTAAATGGATTATTTTTTTCGCTATGCAAGAGTCGCAAATCAAAGGAAGACAGCAGCCGACTGTTCACGCCCGTTGTATCGCGCTAACCCCGCAATTTTTCTATCCCCATGGTCTGCGCATCTGATGCTCGCTGGTCACACTACCACCGGTCTCTCGACGCCCCACAGAAGTACTGCAGCGAAAGCGTAATAACCCCAGATTTTCGCTGCATGCGCAGCTCTCGCGTGGTTTGGAGTTGCATTGCTCGGGCTGATGAGAATGCGACCAAGGGCGCCTGGACGACTTGGGCTCCTGGCACATAACGCTCACCGCTACAGAGAAGCTTGAGATGTGGCATCATCGGGATTATATTGTTAGTCAAGCGGAGACTAGTGATCAAGCCAGTGAGACTAGTTTTAAAGAAGATGGGGATGGCTGTGGCACTGATGCGGAGGAGGAAGGTAGTGGACTTCATCGCGCGCCAACAGCGGTGCCATACTAGAGCGCTAAGGGGGGCAACTATACCGATATTCCGTCGTCTTGCCTGGATATAAAGTACGTGGATAGCCCATGTTGGTTTATTTAATCGTGGGTGCAGGTAAAGACTCGTTGGTTCAGAGTTTCGCCTCCTGGTGTATTGTACAACCTGAGGTGTCTAGCGTAAGATAGTGCGTCTTAATAGAACAGAGAAAGTCGAAATATTACGGTGAGAAATACTGGACGTAATACGCTATCCTTTCTGTGATCTCCCAAAGTGCTGTGAACCCAGGAATGACCTGACATCTGTGGTTTTCAGTTAGTCATTCGAAATGTACTTTTGTCCCGCGTACTTAGTAGTCTACTTGAAGCAAAACAAGGATGCGGGGTATCCAAAACCCTTTTCCGATTCAACTCTAACATCCTCGTCAATAAAAACTGCACGTAAGAAACTATGTTTATGCAGTGACCACAAGTTCGTCAACCAACAAACATCGCATTCAAATGGCGAGACTGCAACGGCGAACAAACTTTATAACTCAAAACTACGTATATGGGGTTTATTTTTCTATATTCTAAAATATGAATCATAGTTGCCAGGAAACGACATGACTGGATTTGCCATCGCATAGTCATCTATCAAACATTCAAGGTTGTGTTTTGTACTCGAACCTCTTTGTACCACGAATATGCAAACGTTTTTCTCGAGTCCGTTGTCGAGTACAGTCATCAGTAACGTGTTACAAGCTACTCTCAAGGTTTCCGGAGTTTTCTTTCATAGTTCTTGGTCAACTTCTAGCAATTGAAATACCGTTTCCTTTCGAAAGCCAGTACATGCATGAATCCAAATTCACCGCATAACAAAATAATCATCATAAAATGAACAACTGTATATCTCTAAGTCAGCTAAAAAAAAAGTACTCAAGCTTAGCTACACATCGATCCAATACAAAACCCCCATCTGCATAGCCATGTCTATCTTCTCAACCAGTCCCCCCTTTCAATTCCCTTCTGCGCTATCAACACAACACAATGTCCAACTCTCACCAATCTACTCCACCCACCTCTCACTTCTTCACAACACCACGAGAATTTTCTGTCCCACCCCAACACCTGTACCACCACAGCGCCCCCAGAATCTTCACAACGTCCCTATTCACACTCACTCGCTCGAGTCACACCATCTGTACCCGTTTGCACAATGCCTCTTTCCAAAAGGCATATCAAAGGTTCGCAGAAACAACGAAAAAAAAAGTCTCTCCATTACAACAACTCAAAGCAAGTCAACAAAGCAAGTTACCTCAATCAGCAAAAGTCAAGCAAAAAGAGTCACTAAGAAAAATCACCAACAAAGCTTTCCCCTTGAACAACTGAAGAAAAGAAAATGTCTCTTCAACCAGGTATGAAGCACTTCATCGCAACCTTCACCACCATCCCCGTCCTCTGGCTCTGGTGGCTCTCCACCCTACCCAACACGCCCTCCCTCACCGTGACCACACTCTGGAACTACAACCCGGCGGACCCCGGCACATTCCTCGCAACCTGCCTGGTCCTCACCATGGCACTCTGGACCCTGCACCTCGTTCTCACAATGAAAGCCCGACTAGAGCCCGTCTCCCCCTCCATCATCTTCGGTCTCTCATTTCACACCGTCCCTGCTCTCTGCCTCCTCACCGCCGTCTTGAAAGCCAAGGTCGCACAGGATAAGCAGATGGTGTGGTTCAGTGCGTTGATGGCACTGCGGTACTGGCGTACGCTCGTTGCTATCGTCTTCTGGACCCAGTACAAACCCTGTGTGCACCGCGCTTCTCACGGCAAACCAAAGTACACGGCTGAGGACTGTACGGTTGTGGTAGCTACGGTGGGTCCCGGCCAGAATCTCGAGCTGTTTACGCGCATGGTTGAGGGAATCCTTGCTAACAAGCCGAAACGCATTGTGTTTTCTACGCCAGAAGCGGGTATTGCGGATATTGTGCGGCCGATTGTGTTGGGGATCCAGAAGGCGTTCGAAGAGCGTAGGGGAGTTGGCAAGATGAAAGAAATGGGTGGGTACTGTAGTGCTACTAGGATTGTTGTCACGGGTGAGGCTAACAAGAAGGATAAGCGGACGCAGACGGCAGAGGGGATCAAGATGGTTGGCACGAAGATTATGGTCATGGCGGATGATAGTGCAGTGTGGTTCCCAAAGTTCCTCGAGGCTGCGCTCCCGGCTTTTCAGGATGACAAGGTAGGGTTTGTGGGCACGCGCAAGTGGGTTGAGCGGTTGCCGCTGCCCGAGTATGATTGCGAGCTCAGCTGGTATCAGAATACGGTTGCGCGGTATCGTTCTGGCTTCTGGAATACCATTGGGGCGCTGTATCTTGTGCGTCACAACTTTGAGATTCGCGCTTCAAATGCTGCGGATGGAGGCGTCTTTTGCGTCTCTGGTCGTACCAGCTTGATCTTGTCTCGGATCGTCAAGGATGAAGAGTTTGTGGAGAAGTTCCTCAATGAGTATATCTGGTCGTTTCCTAGCCTTGGTGTTGAGGGCGTTGGTCCGCTCAAGGCTGACGACGACAACTTCATTACGCGCTGGGTCATCAATCACGGTATGGACGTCAAGATTCAGTATACCGAAGATGCGACCATGGCCACTCAGCTAGGACGTATGGACAAGTTCAAGTTTGTGGACCAGTGCATGCGCTGGAGCCGTACGACTATCCGACAGAATCCTATCGCCTTATTCGTCGATCTGACTGTATGGTGGAAGTGGCCCATTTCTGTCTGGATGGTGTACTTTCCGTGGATGCACAATGCCGCTCTCTTCTGGGATACTCTGGCAGTCTGGACTTTTACCACTACCACATTCTTTCGCGACTCTTCAGCCCAGTACTACTGGTTGGGTCTTCTGATCTCTTTCATCTGGATGTCGAAGCTAACCAAGACGATCCCATGGTTCATGCATACACAGAACCGTTCAGACTTTTTCTGGTACTTCTTCCCCATCCCGGCTTACCCTCTGTTTGCGTACGCTCACTCCCTTATCAAGATCTACACTGTCGCGACCTTCTGGGTCAACGACTGGGCTGGCCGCACGCAAGATGAGAAGCAGCCAGAGTTGGATGGCATTAAGGCCAAGTAGGTTATCGGGCTAGACCAAGGTAAGATGACTGTGTTGTCTTTCGACCTGGATTACGCTCTGTAGGAATTGGTCCAGAACAGGCTTGCAAGTGGCTAGCCACCTCTTTCTACTTTGCTACTTTTCACGGCAGGTGACTGGAGGCGGATTTTGCGGCCGAGTCATGGGCGACTGATTTCACCGGGGCGACAGACATCTAGAACCTCGATTTGAACATGTTGTTTTCCCGGGCATGGGAGGGGGGACTGCATGATATTTCCTTTGGCGTTAGTTAGTTGTATTTTCGATACCCATGGGCAGTATCCGGAGAAAGGCTTGGCCAGAGCAGATCGGTCGGTCTAGATTTTCATAGATGGTGTTTGTTTCTTTTCAAATGCCGAAACAGAGTTTTTACTCACCATCCCCGTTTACTGCATGATGTGTTAATGCTGTAGCTATGTCTAGATGCGTGATAATTTTGCATAGTTAATTTTTGGGATAGGTAATCAACGATAAGTCTGAAGTCAAGTGTTGGGCATTGTTAGGGATCGAGATGTAAACTAGTGACGTCAACTTATTTGAGAAATGGCGATGAATTGACAAAAGTGGCACAATGACTTTTGATACATACATCCTGAGACAGCCCAGAAAAAGGCCGCGGTCAGTACATGAGTGAGCATATTGGTGTAGATTGAGCCTACAGCGGGGTGTGTTCCATGTGTGCAGGGTATCGTATTCGTGTTCGCGTTCGCGCTAATTTGTTATTTGGGTCATAGTGCAGGTAGTGCGTCGATGGGCTGGTGAATATGCACTCTGGATGCACTTTGGATGTGCTTTGAACGCGAAGATATTAAAATCACTTGCAGCATCTCGAAGTGGCCACAGGGTGGGTAATGTCGTCCAAATAGAGTACTGTCTAAGAGGATATGGCTTTGGGGTACTAGGGCCACCTGCCCCATCCGTACTTTCTCCGCATGAGCTGAGGGCAATTTGGACCCGACAAGATGGATACGTCTGAGTCCATCTGCGACTACATAGCACTCTGAAATTTTCCGTCTCACTCTGCGTCTACGATGAGGGGTTTTCGCGAGAAAAAAGGAGCAGGGGAGAGAGACGCCTTCGCATCGGGCCACTTCCCCTCATTGCCTTCTCACGACATTACAGCATGGCATGGCTGCCTGACACAGTGCGTGACCATCGGATTCACCCACGCAGTTGGCCCCCAAGCCAGACGGGGAGGACCACGTCGGTGCCACTCTTGAAATAGTGCCATGTTGGGCAAAACCTTACAGGATAGGCGCCAAATTAACACGTCCACGCTGCATGGTCGCCAACCAAGGATTGCGATATTGCGGGAATGCTCCTAAACACCCCGGCCCTGGAGGAAAAAGCAAGTCTTATCACCAGCTTCCGGTATGGCGCAGACGGGAGTGGATGTCGAGTTGCCGCCCGATACATGGGGGAGAGACTGGGGTAAGCGAAGATTGGGGGCCAGAATCCAAAAGACACGATACGGGCGAAGGCATTTGCCGGGCCCGGCGCAAGCCCTTGTACACCTCCCTGTCATCCAAGGCCGTAGGAGTGTTTTAGACAGGGCAAAAGCAGAGCCGTCAGTTGAAGCCAATATGACGGATGGAGGCCACGGATGCGATGGAGAGGCCAAGTGCAGACAAAGACATGTTTGCTTTGTGCTCGCTTGCCAGTTGGTCCTGACATGACAGGGACTGGTCGGCCCCGGGCCCGGGCCCGGCTCGTCGTCCATGGTGTCGCAAGTCCGCGGCCATGGGTGACGGTACCTTGTGGGCTAGCCTCTGGGGATGAGACAGCGCTTCCTTGCAACGCACGCCAGCGCGCAAACATGGTTTCGGTACCACGATAATGGGCAAGCTTTAGCGATGGCAGTCGAGGTAAAGCCCAAGTGTGTATGTTGATATGTACGGTAGATGTGTACATACGTATACACATACGTGTAGATGTGCCAGCGCCTTTGGCGGCCCTTGCAGCTACGGGCGGTGCTTGCATACTTGGGCTTGCCAGCGTTAGGGTGAGTGAGGGCACTGCTTCGGGAAGTTTCAGAAGAGGCATGTTTGCGAATCCGAACCCTGATTGCGAAGCCGGCGTCGATCGCGGTTGGATGCTTCCTAGAGGTGTGTGTGTGTGTACAAGTGCATGGGCGCGTCATCTTCCTTGCCATTTGTAGGTCCGGGCCAACTCAATGTGTGTAGTAGAGTGTGCAAGCAGAGTGAGTGTGTGTGTGTGTGTGTGTGTGTGTGTGTGTGTGTATGTGCTCTCACCTCCTCTGGGCATTGGTGCGCATGCGGGGCGAAGGGGGAGGGGGTGGCCACATGATGAGGCTCTGTGGAGGACATTGATAGCGAGATGAATGGTTAGTGATGCAGGCAAATGGGCGTGGAAGTGGGCGGCCAAAGTCGTACGTTTGTTGTGCATGCTTGTCCACTCTTGGCCCTTGATATGTCTCGCAGCCATGGTGTCGCTCCGCTTGCGCTCACGGGGCGCGGGAAGGATCAGCGACCCATTTGGCCGGGTCTTGCTCTCCCTCTTCTGGGTCGGTGGCTTGGCTGCGGGGTCACTTGCTTTTAGGCGAGCCCGAAACCGACCACCAAACTTTGGCCCATCGGCCCATCCATACTCACGGTGAGCCCACGCAACGGCCGTCGATAACTAACCTGGCGTCTCTGTGAACCCACAACGGCCATTCGCCAGCCACTAGCCTGGCTCCGAGTCTCATCGCCCCTCTCCTCCATGGCATACGGTACTGCTGCGGTCATGCCAAAAATGGCTCCCCAAGCTCGCCCAAGGGCACGAGGCAGTGAGGGAAAGAGGGGGGTACAGCGCCATCGCAATCGAACCAGCCAGCAATCGAGCCCAAGGTCGTGGACCGGTTGTCGTTCCCCCCTCGGATCGTTCGTGTCGCATGAGCCCAGATGCTGGTTGCTGCTTGACGCTCGGTGCCAAACTGCTGGTATTCTCCTAGCAGGCATCGCTTGCTGATCACCCGTCCAGGTGGCTTTGAACGGCCCATGTGTCTAAAGGTACACACCACCACACCCACCTCCACCACCACCGACTGTTCAAAAACGGGCGGCCACAGAGTGACCTTAGCACTCTTCCCCCGTTGTAGGCGATGCCCTTGCCAAATCCGACCCAATCAACCGCTAACCAGCGCGAAGCCAGTACCGCCCGCCCTTGAGAACGATAATGAGAACGAAATCAGACCATTGGAGTCACTTTAGTGCCGATTACACACATACGGCTCTTGCTACTGCTCTGCCCAGCCTCTATGGGCGCACTGAATCTTGGGGCCCATCCAAGCATGACTTGAGGAGCTTAAATCCCCTTTTTCGGAGGGGGGGGTCAAGATGAGCGCCATTGCCACCATCGCCTGTCTCGACACTGCTGGCAGCGGCAAAAGCCGCTTCGCCTAAACACATGCCCAACAGGCCTGCACACACACATTGGAGCCGCTATGACCGCCTGCGCCCTTTGATCTTCGATTGTATCGACTTGTGTAGAGTACATTCAAACTTTGTCAACTTGCAACACGTCACGGGCCGCACGGCTACCTGCACACTGGCGCATGCGATTATCATCACTCAATCTATATTTTCAAGATGCCATGTTCGACACAGACGCAAATGACTTGACTTCTGCATGCTGGCGGTACGTAGCGCTACTGCTGTCGGCCCTTTCCTCCGCAAGTGCAGCTTCACAGCAAGCAGGGCCAATGCCAGTCACGGAGCGATCTGGACTACGGCCACAGTCTGGGGCGGAGCGTCCCATGTCCTGTTGTGTCATTCACGCACACACACACAAACATGCTCAGGGAGCACCGACCCCTGATCCCTGAGGGGCCTAGAGCATGCACCCATCTCACCGGGTGCTGCAGTAAAAGACTGGCAACCAGAGTGCCTGTGGCGGTGCACAATCACAGCCCTGAGACAGGCTGTCTTTCTCCTGCAGTAGTTTCATTGCGCCCTTGGCCTCTCTGACTGCACGATCACGATACTGGCGTTGGCGCGGTCGGATTACAGTATCGATTGCGTACAGGAAATCAAACGACCCCACGGACATTGCATCCTGCGGGCCGCAGGACCAAAATAGTTCGTCGTCTTGCATATCACAAGTCACAGACAGATGGTATTGGAGGTGGACCAACCATCAAGCAGCATGCACAAACCCAAAACTGTCCTGGTACACGGCCTTCATTACCGCATCGACTGTGACGGTGATTTTGTAGACTATTTTAGTCTGGATTGGGGAAGTGGTGCGATTCGATCGTCGGGCTCATCATCGCGGCGCGAAGGTTGCGATAAGCGTGCCCTTTGCGCGCCACCTGGAGTACCTTTCGTGGAGCAGCAAACAGCACCAGCACCAGCACCAGCACCAACAAAGTTGCGTATCGAGTTGCGACGCTGACGCTTTTAGACAGGTGGGCCCATAGTTGAGAAGTAAGCAATCAAGTAAAAAGTAGGAGTAGCGAGATCGAGCGCGTGTGGAGCAGGGGTGCAAGATTAGATTGTCCATCTGCATCGGGTACGGTAACACAGTCAATAATCATGCGCATTTGTACGTGGTATGCTCCAGGAGGATATACTCGGCAGGCGTGCTGGTTCCAGAAGAGCCTGCGGTTCGTGGATTGAACAACCTTATCCACCGCGTCGGGCCATGGGCGTTCAGGGACCCAGCGAAGCAGGTTGGGTTGCTACGCTGACTGTCGAGATTACTTATGCGTGGACATGGTACGGAACATGAGGTCCGTGTGTGACAGGCAGGATGGCCTCGGTACCCTGAGATGGCAAGAATTAAGGCGTGGGAGGGCACAGAGCGAAGGGCGACCTGGCAGGACGCACTGAGGGAGATTGGTACGGCGACCATACACCCCACATGCAGGCCGTCTGATACTCTAACCGGGACAAGGCGGAGTGTAATTACCTGCCATGTTCGCATCCAAATCATGTGCAGGTGGCCGTCACATGGGATAGGATCCAGTAGACGGCGACCTCTCCTGCATACACCCCCCTCTTGTCTAACAAACGACAGATAGCAGGCTGGCAGGCAGGCAGGCTGGCAACCAGGCTGGCAACCAGGCTGGCAACCAGGCTGTGATTATTCAGAAGAACGGATCACGCCACGTAGCACACAGTTGTAGGTGTGTAGCCTCGCATTGTGCTCACCGCGACGGTCAGAGTGTCGTTGTGGACGAGGATGCATTGCAACATGTGCTGGTGCTGCTGGTGCTGCTGCTACTACTGCATCAGCGAGTCCCACAGACGACGATGATACCGTAGGAAACGCGGTGAGGTCAGCACGCTGCGATGCCTGCCAGAGGGACCGCCAGACGGGGGGGTGAGAGGGGTGAGGGGGCAGGGCAGGCGCTGCGCCCGCTGAGCCCCACGAGCAGACTCGCTTAGCTGCCCCGTTGCAGGCAATGCTCGGGCACTCCAAAGGACCGGTAAAATTAGCAGCACCGCCACTGGCCAATCAGTATCCCGAATCTTGCACAGCCGCTCACCAGCCACAGATCTTGAGCACTGTGAACCGGGCAGAGCGAGACGGTCGCCAATCACACACACTACTGACGCCAGGCCTGTGGAATGGCAGCCCATGGCTTCATGCCTCCCATGGCTCCCCGACTGGAGCGGTCATCTAGCGTACGCTTTGCTTCAGGGCCCATCCCGAATCCGCTTGTCTTTGCCAGAAGCAGCCTGGACGCTCCCGCCCTCTGCACGCCTACTCGCTGGCGCTGCTCTGCCCCTCGTTACTTTCGGTATGGCCTGCTCACCAGGTGGCCCGACTCGCGCAGACGGGGGTCGGGCACACCGCGACTGCTGCCAGCCTAGCCTACCACAAAGCGGTCGGGGCGCGCGATCGAGGCGGGGAGCAGAATGGACGGCGGCCGGTAACTTGTGCCTTCTTTTATTTTTCTTAGCGTGGCCTGACTGCTCCAAAACAGCCACCTCATGCTAGAGGCCCAGGCGCCCGTAGGGCAGCATACCCTCGAGGCAGGGGATGCCATGCCGCCCTGGTGGCTTCGTGCACTCCATCCCGCTGGGGGCCACTTTGGTCCTGTCTCTGGCCTCGTGTATAAACCGACTTCGCCCCCGAGGCATCGTTCCTCCAGTCCAGGCCTCAGATCAACAGTACCCATTTCTTTGTTGAGATCTCTCCGACGCCCTGGTTTGCCCTGCTCGACCACACCCGCTCCCGCTTCATCACTTGTCCCTCGCTTCTTCAGCTAGCCTCAGGCTCCTCGACGGGACTACGTGCTGTCACTCCCGTAGCCGGAAACAGTACAGGATCGGCAAAAAGCATCGACGATACTCACACATCGCCGACCCATACGTCAAGTCGACACATTGATCGACACGCTCTCGACGAGGGTAAGCTTTCCCCTGCCGGTCCCTCTAATTTGCGCTACCAACCAAAACCACGGCGATCCTGATTGCTCTGTTTCCGTGCTTATGCTGACCCTGCCTGCGCAAATAGGCATCAAGCTGCTCCTCCATCTGTAGCCTTTCCATTTCCTATTGCTTCACACACTGCATCCTCCATCATGGTCGACTACGCTCCATACACGCCTGGCATGGCTCACGATTTTGAGCTCTACTCTCACTCTCAGGAACAGCACATTGACTACCACCAAAGTCAACCCTTCATGCCTGTCTCAACATTTGGTATGGATCACACCTTCACCGCACCCTTTGAGCAGATGGCTCCTCTTGCAGACGCCCCAAGGCTGCAAGACCTCCAGTTCCACTACGACGCCATTGCCCAAGGTGTCAAGCCATCATACCAGTACCAGACACCAGCAGGATCCCCTCACTCAATATCAAACTCCTTTCATGAGATGCCTCCTGTCTTGTCAGCTTCATCAGAGTCTGGCGCTTCAGTGTCCTCATCTGCTGTAGGCTCCCCATCACTTGTACCCCAATTCACCGAGCCTTGGAACCCAATGCCTATGGGCGGACTCACATCTGGTTTTGAGTACTCAGGCATGGTTGCAAACGACAAGTCGTATGTGGGTAAGTCACTGGTTTCTTCCATAGCCGTTTCTTCTTTTTCATCATCTTCTTCTTCTGTTCCATCTCCAACCCCCGAGCAAAATGTCTTCAAAACACCTGTCACTCCAGCCTCGGCGACTCGGTCAACTGTGAGGTCGAACTCTTTTCTTTGTCACAAAACCTATCCACGCAACTCTCCGTCACTCCATTTTTCTTCTGTTACATCAGTGCCGCGTTTTTCTCAATTCTCTCCATCTTGTTGGTCACCTTCCATTTCAAGAGACTCTTAGAGACTAACGTGCTGCAAGCAGATCCTAATCTCATTCAGCCTTTTGCATTCGCTCCTCAGAGCCCTTATCCTGAGATCAGGACCACACCCTCCCCTTACTTCCCAGTCATTGAGCAACCACCATCCCCAGCCCTGTCGCAGTTCTCTTCATATAGCCAGCGACCAGGCTCCGCACGGATCAAGAAGTCCAGCGCTAGCCCATACCTCCACACTCAACAATACCAACCCTACCCCAAGTACAACGGCCAACGGCGAAGCTCAGTGAACTCCCTCCACTCACAAAACTCTGGCACAAGCCGCAAGAGCTCTAGCAGCTACGATGTAGACGACGAGACACGGGAGAAGGGCATGTGCCCACTCCCAGAGTGCGGACGTGTTTTCAAAGATCTCAAGGCACACATGCTCACCCACCAAAACGAGAGGCCCGAAAAGTGCCCGATCACCACTTGCGAGTACCACGTCAAGGGCTTTGCAAGGAAGTACGACAAGAACCGACACACTCTTACTCACTACAAGGGCACCATGGTTTGTGGTTTCTGTCCAGGCAGTGGCTCAGCGGCTGAGAAGTCGTTCAACCGCGCCGATGTCTTCAAGAGGCATCTCACATCAGTTCATGGCGTTGAGCAAAACCCTCCCAACAGCCGCAAGAAGAGCTCCGCGAGCCGCAAGTCATTTGGCAGTTCGCAGCCCAGCGTTGCCGGCACTTGCTCCACTTGTTCAGTAACATTTGCCAACGCGCAAGAGTTCTATGAGCATTTGGACGACTGCGTGCTGCGCGTCGTGCAGCAAACCGACCCCACAGAGGCCATCAACCAGCGTCTCCTTACCTCTGTTGCAGAGGACAAGAACGTCACCGAAACCCTAGACCGAAATGGCCTGTCCAAGAGCATCGAGTACATAATCCCCAAGTATGAGGACGATGATGAGGATGACTTCGAAGAGGAGGAGGTAGACAACGATGACCAAGATGATGCTACTTGGGGAAGCCGCCACACCCGCTCAGGCAGGGGTAGCATCAAGTCTACCAAGTCGCATTGACAATCAACACATCCCCGAGGTGTCGGCGCAACGCAGCACGTCGGGGGTGGCAACGCAACTCAGCACATTTCTTCTGCCCGCGTCACCAAGTCTAGTCCACGCGCTGGCCTCACCTTCTCCAAAGGTGGTGTGGCCATTACTGGCTCCGGACGCAAGAAGCGCAAAAACTACCCCGTCTCTTGGGGCTGCGCTACCGACAAGATGAAGATGAAGAAGCGCGTCTTGTGTGTGTACGACGGTCAACGCAGATTGTGGAAAGATGACATGATGCTTGACCAAGAGTTCGAAGTACGCATGAAGCTGCCCGATGGCAAGGCGTATGTCACGGACCTGGATGTGCAGACGCTCAACCGCGCTGAGGCGGTGCATGGTGCCACTGCTGAGGAGAGGGGCGTCTGGGTACCTGACAACATCATCTCGAGCGGTGCTCCATCCATGGAGACCATGCCGCTTGAGTGGACGGTGTAAAAAACATGTTGGTACAAACAGCATTTGAATATTTCTTCTCTCTTCGACTGGAGCGTTCTCGAGCGAATCCTTGGCCCGTTTCTTTTTGGCGGATACCAAAGGACGCAAAGCGAACAAAAAAAGGGTTGCCTGGCGGGCATCATGGTCGACCCGTACACTGACACGGCTAATGACATGTGATGACGAAACCTTCTTTGTTGTACCACCAAAGCATTTGTTTTTGTTTCTTTTTCTTATTCAACCGATACCACTGGGCTCTACTCTTTTCTTGCTTTCTTCTTCTTCTGGCTTGTTGGCGTTGACAAGGGAGAGGACAGAAGGGATTAATAAGTGGCTACTTATGTATGAACGAAAAGGGCATATCTGTACGTGGCTGGCCGCGAGAAGATGTAATTTTCTCCGAATCCATATATCAATCCATCTGTGATAATTTCAACCACTGTCCAATGCTTGCAAATTGCTACCTCGTCATGAGTTGTGCTGGTGAAACGCAGCGAGGCAAAAGCGAAGGGGTCTGTGCTTAGTCATGGCGCAATGCGCCCCGCCGTGGGGAAGGCAGCAGCGACGGGGACAGCTTGGAGCTTACAGCAATCAACTGCCTATCCGCCCGCTTTCCCGACGCCGCAGACACGACACACACACAACACGCGACACACAAAACACGACAACCAACACAATGGCGTCGAGTATTGAGCAGTCGCCCTTCTTCCAGCAGCAGAAGTCCAAGGGCGAAATCGTCGTCAAGGGTATGATGTCAACCATTACCCTGTCGTGGGGTATGCAGTGCTAAATGTGTTAGACCCTCCCAAATTCGACCTGGAGTCGTACATCGCTAACTACACTGGTATGGCTCTTGCACCCTAAATCCGATACTCAAATAGTCCTCATGTCTTCTGGTAGGCTACACGCGAATCGACCGCCTCCATCACATTGGTGCCCACTCTCCGTACCTTGCTGTCGATGCATATCGCATGGCCATTGCCGAAACAAAAAAAGGTAAGAACGTTGCGTTGTATACAAGATTAGTCGAGGATTTCAGCAGCATTGCCCCGAATGACTCTGCTGCGTTGGTGGACACAACTTGGGCGGAGAAGAAGACACGGGAAGTCCGTGAGGAGCATGATAGGCTGGAGCACGAGTTGAAGTCGTATAAAAACAACTTGATCAAGGAAAGCATACGGGTAAGTAGTCATAGATATCACTCCATCATCCTGGCTCTGACAAACCACAGATGGGCAATGAGGACCTCGGCCACTTCTACTATGACATTGGCGACTTCTCCAATGCACAGAAGGCATACATGAAGATGCGCGAGCATTGCACCTCACCGAAACACCTCGCCGATATGACCCTCCGCCTCGTATTCGTCAGCATTGCACAAAAGTCATGGACAAACGTACTGGCAAATCTGGCAAAGTCAGAGGCCACTCAGGTCAAGGGTGAAGAGAAGGCCAAGCTAGAACCCATCATATCTGCATGCAGCGGCCTATGTCACATGGCAATGGGCAACTTTAGGGAGGCCGCAACGGCCTTTCTCAGCACTTCAGCAGCATACCTGACTGCTGAGCCTGCAGCATACATCAAGTGGCAGAAGGAGGTTATTTCACCAAACGACGTGGCAGTCTACGGTGGTCTCTGCGCTCTGGCATACATGGATCGCAGCGACCTGCAAAGCAGAGTTCTTGCAAACACTGAATTCCGCAACTTCCTGGAACTCGAACCGCACATCCGCCGCGCCATTAACCTCTTCTGCAACTCCAAGTACAGCGCTTGTCTCGAAGTGCTCGAAGGCTACCGCAACGACTATCTCCTCGACGTGTATCTTTCCAAGATTCTGAATACAATCTACAGCCGCATCCGGAACAAGAGCATTGTGCAATACTTCATTCCTTTCAGCTGTGTCACGCTCGATGAGATGACTTCGAAATTCCCCGCAGCTGAAGGCAGAACCATTGAAGAAGATTTGGAAGAAATGATCAGGAACCGCCAGCTGGATGCACGGATAGATCTTGTTGATCGCTTGCTCATCTGCCCACCGAGAGACCCTCGCCACGAAGTACAAGAGGAGGCGCTCAAGATGGCAGAGTCGTACGATCATACCCTTCGCCTGCGATTGACACGCCTGAACATGTTGGCAGCCGGATTGGAAGTTCAGCCAAACAAGACAAACGACAAGACGGTTGCTATGGGCAGTGGTATTGGCGACACATTCCGAGGTTTGGGTTCCAAGATTGGTTTCTAGGAAGAGTCGGAAACCAAGAAAGATGACAACGCGGTGGAAGATGGAGAGACTAGTGCGAACAAGACCACGCCAAAGGGGAAAAGGAAAAAGTTCACCCAGAGGCCACAGGGTATGGATAGTCATTAGCATTGCATGGCGTTATTTTAGGGGGTGGGTTCATTTTTACCAGAGGGTAATACAGCATGCGATTAGGTTAGCGAAGCCCAGGCATATTCAAGCGGCATTCTGGCGTTGAAAGGGACGGATGATAAGGTACGCATTTCCATCTGGTACGCTTTGAAGGAATATAATCATTGCTGTTCAGAATCAAGGAAGAGCAGTTTGACCGATCATTTCCTATCAAACACACGAATGATGACTTAACTGAGAACTACACAACTCATTCACCTTGAACATGTATTAGGACCCTACTCATTTTTGCCACATACTAAACCCACACAAATCAAGTCCAAATCTCAATTTTAAACTCGAAAAGACCCCCCCGCATTAGGAAACCAACATATGTGGGCCAAGAAAAAGAATAACAATTTGAATCAACAACTGGGTATCTAAATGTCTTTTACACGCCAAATATTTCAAATTCGTATTCTGCGAAGAACTCATAATAACTGAAAAAAAAGAAAGATGTAAAAGTTGGACGCCGACGCTTGCCCTAGCACACACACACACACACACACACACACACACACAAAGACTCACACCAAGCAGGAGAACAGAGTGAAGATCCGAAATTTTTGTCAGTCATCAAGATTACCATGATACTTTGATTCAAACCCCCCAAAGTAAAGAATAAGATGAAGAGAGGCGTGGGGTGGAGGGAGAAGAGAAAGTAGGACCAACACAAGTAATTGATCCTAATTGAGTTGAAACCCCCAAAGTTTTGCTTGTCTTAGCCCCAATGCGCGTCCTCAGCCTGTGCCTGCTGTTGCTGTTGGGAGTCTTGAGACTGCTGCTGTTGGTGCTGAGCTGCATTTTGGTTTGGAAAGCCATAGTATGCAGGGGTAGACCATGCATAATCACTTCTCGCAAAAGGGTTGTTGGGGTTGAGAGTTGCTGCAGCAGAGGCTATTCCTTCGTTTGAAGAGAGCATTTCTTGGTTTGTTTGGTTCGAGGATTGTGACTGGGTCTGCGCTGCTTGGACGTTGTTGCCTTGCATCGACATGCCATTTTGTGGCATTAGTGCACTCTGGTTGGTCATGACGTTGACGGTATGCCCATTCTGAGGTATTGGTCTGTTCAGAGTGCCGTAGGGAGAATGATTAGAGTGGTTGGTTGCAAAGTAATTTTGGGGTGTTTGGAGTTGAGAGGACTGAATCTGGTGTGCTTGGAGCTGTTGTTGTGTTGTTGTCATTGTCTGCGATGCTCCGATTTGGTTCTGCTGCTGCTGGCTCTGAAGGCGTTGTTGTGGACGTTGCTGTGGAGACTGACTGCCAACCTTGTACATCAACTGCTGCGGTGGGCTGCCAATACCACGCGACGAGCCTTGGTTGAGCTGCGATAGTTGCTGACGGTGGCTTGGCATGGTCTGTTGGCGTTGTGGAGTTTGCTGTTTCTGCTGTTGAGGAACTTGGGGCATTGTCTGGGACTGTGAGACCTGAGGGCGATGGCGAGGCTGAGGCTGCTGCTGAGACTGAGGTTGGGGCTGAGGCTGAGGTCGCATCTGCCGTGGCTGCTGCTGAACGTGTGGCTGCTGCTGAACATGCGGCTGCTGCTGAACATGCGGCTGCTGTGGCTGGACATGAATCTGTTGCGGCTGCGACCGTGGTCTGGGTGCAGTATGTGGTGCTTGCACAGGAGTCGTTGAGGAGCGCCTCTCCGTCTCGAACTCGCGTATTTTTGCTTTGGCTTCTTCCAATTCTCTCTTCAATCTTTCAAGCTCGGATTCATTATTTGAAGCCTGACCAGAGTGAGACGCTTGACGGGAGTGCTGTGTCGGCTCAGGAGGACCGGTAGTCGGACGTTGGTCCTCATCAGTCGCGGATTCCGGATAGAAGCATTCCCGGTTTTTGGTGATACACGTTTGGCATATTGGCCGTGTGTTATCGCACTGCAATTATGTCAGTTCGGTAAAGCGTGGGTAGTAGGACGAGTGCCAACGTCTTCCACTCTTTTTGTAGACTTACCTTTGTCTTCTTTGTCTTGCAGGCATTGCAACTGGTCCTGGGTCGCTTTCGTTGAGGTGTCTGCCCAATATGAGGTTCAACATACAGTGTGTTTTGTGGGGCTGCCGAATGCTCTTGTGCTGGCCGAGCAGGACGATGAGGGGCAGGAGGGGGCGGTGGAGGTGGAGGTGGAGGTGGTGCAGAAGACGTCGGCACTATCTGTGAGGGTGTGTCTACTTGTATGAGCTCCAAAAGCGATCGAAGACTCTGAGCTCTTAGGTCACTTTCAAGTGAAGTGTTGGACAACCTTGGAGGGTCTGGAAGAGATGGAGTTGGAGGCTTCTTTCTCTTCGTCTTGGGAACGTCCGGATCCTCGCTGCTCAGCTGTCTGGATCGATTCGTGAGCCTCGCCAATGCCTCTGGATCATTTTCCTCGAGGTACTTTCGCCGCTTGGAATCTTTGCGTGGGGGCGGTGCGCGCTCTTCGTATGTCTTATGAATGGGCACATGCTTGTAGAAGACATCAAGCGTCTGCTTGGAGGCCGAGAACTTGACAGACAGCACGCCCTTGCAGTCGTAGACAGGTTTGGTCGCACGCTTGCCCATCTTTGCGCCTTTGCCATTGGCAGCACGGTCCTTGTTGAGGAGCGAGTCGTTGCAGTAGTAGGAAAAGCGGAAGCTGTCATCCTCTCTGCTGTTCCAGCAATTGTGAAAGCTGTAGCGGTACCCATCGATCTTTTGTATTGCATCGACACAGCACTTTGCTATTGCCCTCTGCTTCCGCATCTTGTCCTTGGGGTCCGGCGTTGGCTGCAACGCTTCCGCGACAGTCAACTCGACCCTGAGCTCCACTTTCTTGGGCCCATTATTCGGTTCGACGGATTCGGCGAAGCTGGGCCGGGGTGCAAGAGTGGGGTCTGGGAGAGGCTGATATTGCGGAGGCCTGCCATATGGGGCAGACTGATAGCCGGATGAGGTATGGGGTTGTTGGTGGTGGGGGAGGCGAGTCTGGTGTTGCTGTTGTTGTTGTTGTTGTTGTTGTTGTTGCTGTTGCTGCTGCGGTGGCTGCTGTTGCTGCGACGGGGGCTGCTGAGATGGCGGCTGGGGCTGAGACGTGCGGGATGTCGATGTGGACGAGGGTGGTGGGACTGAGAAACGAGTGCCTATCCAGAAGGAGAACTGGGCATCTGTGTGCTCTGGGTCCTCTGGCGGGCTGCTGAGATAGTCGCGTACTGAAGCCTCGAAGCGGTCAAAGGTGGTGATGTTGGTGAAGGGCACCGTTTTGGCCTGCGCGTCTCTGGGCTGGCGGCCGCGCGCGAGCTGGACGGGAGCGGCGGGCCAGAGGGCTTGGTCGTTGGCATGGCGAAGACTCTGGGGTTGAGCATGGGACGATGCCATGTCAAGTGGAGTCCGGCCCGCGAGCCAGGTTCAAGGCACCTGGAAACACTATCCCAAGGGTCAATACGGTGTTTTGGAAGTGGTACGGAAGGCCGTGCCAGCCTTGGCTTTCAGGCCATCCCCAAGCCTAGCTTGACGGTCACGGCGGGTTCGAGGACATGGACATCCCAGCAGGCGTGCCAATGGTTGTCTACACACGCGCAGAGTTTGTGTTGAGGCGTCTGGAAATGCTGCAAGGCTAGAGGGTGTCGCAGCAACTGTAGGTGAGATGACGCATTCGCCCTTTTCTTGCTCCCCAGCTCTGCTTCTGCCGCCAGAGGGCAATGCGAGGCCAGCTACATCTCAATGGCGTCAACTACGTATGTACACACGGAGTAGCTGCCTGTTCAGGTCGCGACTATCCTGTACACGTCAAGAGACTAAGCGTTGTGATCGACATTGATCCCCATCCCCCATCTCTCCATGGCACAGGTACCGTGACAATCACGTGACCTTGGCTGCCTACTTCCTACTTACGCGCAGGTGCAGCCACAAGATAATGGACATACGGGTGATCAATTCCAGATCTGCAGCTTGCTCATTAGTCCTCTCTTTGTAGGCTGCACTATCTTTAGTCTGGCATTTCGATACGCGTTTACTGTCTCGATAAACCCACACAATTGTCTGGCAAGTAACAGTTGCGCCCTTTCATCTTGCTGTGCCCTTTCTTTTCGATGGTAGCATTTGTGGATCCAGGAAGCAACAAAGCTACAAGCTCCTCCATAGGCAGCCATGCACCTCCATCTTCCAAGGCCCCCAGTTACCCCACACCAACACCTACCATGCCTCTTCCGTCTTGACTCACACCTTGTGTATATATAAATATCAGCAACCCAATAAACACCAAATCTAGAACTCAGAGCCATCTCCTCAAAATGGCTTCCAACAGTGATGCTGCCGGCTCACAGAAACATTCAGTACTCAATTCATCCTTCCCTGTATTTCTTCCAGAGGATGTGGCACTACACATGTCAGAAGATGAGTTCCAGCATCTTCTGAAGCAGCAAATACATCCAAATGGCTTGAAAGAGGGCAGTGAACAAAAATCCACTGCCAATGGCAGTCAATCAGTCACCGTTGCTGAAAACGAGCCCGTGAGTAGCACCGGATTGAAGCGAAAGGCGTCGTCTGACGCTAACAATCTCCGTCCACAGAAAGCGCCATTTGTCGCTGGCCTGGAAAATCACGCCGCCCACGTGCGAACAGATGAACAGCTTGCGGCCAACAATCAAACATTGACAGAGAACGGCGACGTCACCAACATCTCATCGAAACATGTGCTCGTGGACCTATTCTATGACCTTGGCCAGGCTACCGGGCCCGAAAGACTTAAGACCCTACTCAAAGATGCCTGGAACGAAGACCCTCTCCTAACTTTGAAAATCATATTCAATGCACGCAGTATTCATCTGGGCAAAAGCAGTCGACTCACTGCGTACACGGCCTTGGGCTGGATGGCCGAGAACCATCCTTTGACGTTACTGGCGAACCTAAAGTGGCTAGTTCGACCTGTCATAGCGAAGAAGGCCGAGCCAAAGCCTGAGTCCAAGGACGACTCGATCAAAAAGCTTGAAGACGATTTTGAAATGGTAGAGGTTGATGAGTCTGATCCTTCCAAAGCACACGACATCAAGTATGGAATGTCGCATGGGTACTGGAAAGATCTCCTCAATTTAGTGGTATTTTCAGCAAATGACCAACTCAAGTTCGATGGCGACCCGTTCTCTCTGCTCACTCAGGTTATCGATAATACAGAACACCCTAAGGAAACAAGAAACTGGGATCCAAAGGTTGCGAAAGAAAACCGACACCGCCAAAGACAAGAGCACAACCAGCGGGTGCAAGACAAGCTGAAGAACGATCCTTTCCATCGTGCGCTACACATTACTGTCGCGAGAATGTTTGCAGAGCAACTCAAGTCCGACAAAGCCCTATTGGATTCTGGAAAGGCATCAGACTTGAAAAAGATATCGCTCGCAGCCAAGTGGGCGCCCACCTTTGGTGAATTCCACGACAAGCAGACCTTCATCCAGTCTTCTATTGCCGAAATTCTCTTCCCAGATCCTGCCTTGCACTGTCCCGATGCCAGCAACCGCGAACTCTACCTCCGTCATGCCCGCGAGCTCTATCGAAAACAGTATGCATCACCTCTACGTAAGGCCCTGGGTATCGTTGAGCGGGAGATTGCAGCGAAAACTTTTGAGAATATCAAGTATGAACAGGTACCATCACTTGCCATGGACCGCTACAGTCCACTTTTCATGCAGAAAGACGAGGAGCGCTTTACCACCTACGTCAACAACGTCACCGCCGGTACTGCAACCGTGTCTGGCGCTACCCTGCTGCCATCGACGCTAGTCAGCAAAGCACGAGGTACCGGTAGCAGGCAGGTGCCCCTGAGGGAAGGCAAGAAAGTCAATTTCAAGGCTATAAAACAGAGCAACCAAGACAAGATACTTGGAGATCTCGTCGATGGCCAGTGGAAGACTCTCGTCCAGCGCGTACGCGATGCAGGCACTCTGCAATCTAGCATCGCTGTATGCGATGTAAGTGGCAGCATGGGCGTTAAAGTATTCAAAGATGGCTCCTGCCCCATGGACTCTGCCATTGGCCTCTCCCTCCTGATCTCAGAGGTCACAGCACCGCCCTTTGGTAACGGCTTCATCACCTTTGAAACTTACCCCGCATACATTTCTACGAGCGGCGCAGGCGAGGGACTCAGAGAGCAAGTCAGGTTTCTGGAGCAAAGCCCCTGGGGTGGTAGCACGGATCTCGTTGCTGTCTTCACAAAAGTTATTCTCCCCATGGCTATCAAGAACAAGCTCAAGCAAGAAGATATGGTCAAGCAGGTTTTCGTATTCAGTGACATGCAGTTCAATGAGGCCTACGGAGCAGAGAGTCGATGGACATCCTCGTTCCAACGCGTTAAAGAGGCGTATGCGGAGGCGGGTTACGAGGTTCCGCATCTCATCTTCTGGAACCTCGCTGGAAACAGTACGAGTAAGCCGGCGACCATGGATGATGCGAATACATCGCTTGTTTCTGGTTACTCGCAAGGTATGCTTAGGCTCTTCCTGGAGACTGGGGCGTTTGACGACGATCACGAGATTGAGGAGGTGGAGGTGGGAGTCGAGGGGGCGGATGGCATGATGGAGATTAAGAAAGTGAAAAAGAATATTGATCCGTTGACCGTGGTCAAGAAATCAGTGGCGCATAAGGCGTATAGTATGCTCGAGGTTGTGGATTGAAGGGCTGAAACAGAGGGAAGTGGGAGTGTGTATGTTATGCCACGTGATTATGACGTGAGGACCATGTGTGTCGGTTGTATAAAAAGTTCTTCGACGTTTTTTCTTCTCGCTTAATGAAAATATATTCTAATCTTCATGTCATATATCCAGACTTCGTAATTGTACTTTAAAGGTTGTTTGATCCTTGACTCTCATCCGAGCATCTGCAAGGCTGATGTGAATACCCCTTGCGCTATCAGGAAAGGGTCATGCAATGGAGATGACCGGAAGGCCGAACTTTATGTTACGCTTGTCAATATCAGCCGTTCCGAACGGGCCGTCCGACAAGATGCGATTGAAAAAAAGGTGCCAGGACGAGTATCATATCGAAGCCAGCATTGAACGCAACAAAAACTCTAGCAGTACTCTTAGTCCCCAAACCTCAGTAGCATCACAAACAAAACTCACAGCCCCACGCTTCCCCCTCTCTCTAGCGCCATCATCCGCACCCATCACCCCCAACCTACCAATCATCATCACTATCCTCCCCCGCAATATCCCCCCCTTTGACCCTATCCACCACGCGCTTAACCCCCCTCTCCACGCTCTCACCCTCAATCGCCACACCCTCATGCCATACAATCGGATCCATCACCCCATCCATAAACCACATGAGCGTCGGCACAAAACTGACATCCAGCATGGTGCCCAGCTCCGGCAGCGAATACATGTCGAAGCAGTATACATCTACCACCTCGTGCTCTGCGTAGCTGGATGCTGGTAAGAGCTTTTGCAGCGCGGCAACGACTTCGTTGGAGGTCGAGTCTTCGGGCCAGTAGGCGAGGAGGATGGTTTTGCCCGCTGTGGCTTTGATGCAGGCCAGGTATTCGGCTAGGTTTGTGATTTGGGTTAGATATGACATTTTCTTTTGTCTCTTCTCCTTTCCCCTTTTTTCCTTTTTTTTTACGCTGAACGGCTTTCGATTTGAGGAGGGATTGAGTTCTTTTGTTTTCTTGGTATTGGCCAAGCTGCTGGGGTTGTGAGGTGAGGGTTCCGTTCGGAAGATTTGGGAGTGCCGCTTTTTACTTAGCGCTGATTAAGCTTGCCCTGCTGCGGTTGATTGGCTGCTTGGAGATTTATGGAAGGACATGCCTGTTTTAATAGAAGACTCGCTAGGATTTGCGATACAACGTAAGCAACTTACGAGGTGTTGTCGGGTCGAGCCGTGTAGAGGTAATTTTCTTAAATGAATACTGGATTCGTTGTATTTTTGCTTATTGCTTCATTTTTAGTAAACGAAAAGACATACTCGCTGTGAGTACTGACAAGCACTGCATCAGCAAAACTTGAACGGCAGTTGCCAGTAAAAGGCCCAATTATTAAGATACTTACGGATAGCATTGTTTTGTTCCTATTCAGGAACCTTGGTACGCTAGCCAGTCGTCCCGCGCGTATAATCTCGTCAGAACCTTACACCTCCTTTTGGACTAACACCGCTGTGCAAAACCCCGGATGGCTCACCAGCATATCCTGTTGAAAAGGCGACAATGCGGTTTCTCGGCCTAATCTTGATGACTGTTGAATTAAATGCTGACTTACGTACAAACAAAAGTATATATCTCACTGAGAAGGCGCGTATTCCAATAACTATGCCTTTTTTTGACCCAGCTCCTTTCGATATAAAAGCGCTCCTGCGCCCCTAATGACAGACAGTATGCAGTCTTCGCAGCGGTGGACAAAGAAGTGAGTAGATTCCTCATCCAGAACTAGTTTCGGCAACGCGATTCATGCATACCTCTATCCAAATCGCCATGCAAACAACACCCGGCTAGCCTCTGGACCCTCTTCTATTGATAGACTGAGATAGCTGAGACCATTCTTTTACGCAGACTCGCGTTCGCTACATTCGCTGTTTTCCTTGTTATCGTTCCCCTAAGCTACCACCATGCAATTCCCATTCAGCGATATCGCGAGTACATAACGGGTGATACCGTAGTAGAACTGAAAACAAACGACGAGCAACCTCAAACCCAATACTTCAAGTTTGAACCTGAATGGGATTGGGACGTACCCGACTACGCAAGTAGCCTCAATGGATTCAAGCGCGAGCCGAAACCCAAAAACGTCATCATCTTAACAGCAAGCGATGGAGGCGGCCACAACAGCCAGATCCCCAACCTACTAGAGCGGGTACTGGAGAACCGGGAAGAATACTGTAATCGACACGGCTACACCAACCTCTGGCTAAACACAAGTCGCTACGATATTGGAGATTCTCACCGGGTACGCCCGCTTCCACCTCTTATCCAACCCCCAAAATATCTAACAACAGATATAGGTATGGGCCAAAATCCCCGCCTTGGCAGAAGCCTTCTACCTCCACCCCAAAGCCGAATGGATCTGGCTCATGGACGCCGACATGATCATCATGACCCCCTCCGTCCCCCTCATCTCCACCATCCTCAGCCCCTCCGCCATTGAAAAAAGCATAATGCGCAACACCATGCTTCTCAATGGCACCAAACCCCCAACAAACATCTACACACCAACCCGCTACCGCGCCGAAGATGTCGACATCCTCATAACGCAGGACCACCAATTCGTTAACGCTGGATCGGTATTTTTCCGGCGCTCAGCGTTCACACGCTTCTTTCTAGAAATGATGACGGATAAAACCATGTTGATGGGCAAGGAACATCATCTCGCCGAGCAGAATGCGATTAAGCATTTGATGCTTGAGCATGAGTTGGTCAGGAAGCATGTGGGCATTTTTCCGCAGCGCAGTTTTAATGCGTATGCGGCTGGGGGGCCGCGTATGCTGTGGAGTGAGGGGGATTTGGCGGTGCATTTTGCAGGGTGTTGGGTTCATAATGAGTGTAGGGGGTGGTTTGAAGATTATTGGGCGAAAAGAGGGAGAGAAAGAGCAGGAAGGTGAGGATGGGACCGAGTGAGGAGGCAAATCGGTCTCGACTTGGGATTCTTGATTGGGAGCAGGGTTGGTGTTTATGAACTGCGTTGAGCAGAACGCATGCGACACTACAAGGAAAATTGCGGCACGGTAATATCTTGCGCCGGAGAAGCGAGGGACCGACAGTTATTCTGGATCCAAGTTTGACTCAGAACAAGACGCAGCGAAGAGCATTCGGTTTAGCATTCAGTAAAGGCGTCCTATGGGATCTATACTGCGTTAGCAGCAAGACATATGTATTAATTAGACAAATTTCAACACGACCATACGAATACACTAAACATCAAAATGATACTCAATTCCTATCTACTTAATTCAACCCCTACCCTCCCCCAATTGTTTCACTTCGCCGCTGCCTTCGTCGTCGTGACCGTACTAACAGCCGTAGTCGTCGTCGTAGTCCCGCTGCTCACCGTCCTCGTCACCGTCGTTCTAGCCGGGCCACTAGTGATAAGGCACGAGCATGCAGACGAGACACCCGCATTACCCAGGCCAAGTGAGATACCAATGCCGCCGGGCAGGCCGATCGAGATGTTGAGTTGAGGGGAGCGCTTGCGAATGGGGATCTCAGAGGGGCAAGAGGAATCGTAGAAGGTGTATGGGGATGTTGGGTTGAGGTTTGTGTTCTCGGAGCTAAAGCGGCGGGAGTTAGCGATAGTAGTAGTGGAGGGGGAATGAGGAGGGGATACGTACACAGTCACATCGAAGAGCATGCAGTTTGCTTCTCCGTAGCCGAAGCTCTTGCATTTGGAGTCAGCTTTGCAGAGGGCGCTGCAGGCGTCGAAGGTATTCTTTGTGCCGCTTGATTCGAAGTAGTACGCTGGGGTTACTTTGACGTAGGCTGCGATACCGCAGCTGGGTGGTGCGGTGGGTGTACTATGGGCTCGTTAGTAACTTATGGTTACTAAGTAGAATAGGAAATGGATGCTTACGGAGAAGGACTCGACACAAGAGTCGAGGAGACTAGCGTAGAGGATGGTGTTGTGGAAGAGGGAATAGATGATGACGATGGCGGTATCCGGGTAGAAGATGAAGATGGAGGTACAGGAGTAGAAGAAGTCGGCTTGGAAGTCGGTGTAGGAGTTGGTGTTGGCGTCGGCTTAGGGGTGGCTGAAGGCGAAATCGTCACCGTGGTCGTGGTCGTGGCCGTCGTAGTCGTCGTCCTCGTGAATCCATTGGTCACAGTAGTGGTGGCCGTTCCTGACTTCAAAATATTGGAACAGAAAAGCAATGCTTCGGACGTGCGGCCTTCGAATGCGTCCAGCCCACACTGACTGACTGTTCATGTTGTTAGCAGTGAGCTTTTTCTGAGAAATGACTCTTCTTACCGTCGGGAATTCCAGCTTGCCTCTTTCCACGGACTGCCGCTTCAGCTGTTGCAGCAAATACTGCAGCGAGGATTGAGACCTTCATGTTGATGGTTTACAGGCCTCAAGTGGTAGTAAGGTCTTTCACAAAGTGCCGAGCTCTCAACTGGTGCCGGATAGTGATCTTTGACCAGAAAGATCAATACTTATAATAGATCCAGAGACGCCTATCTTTCCTCATACTGCGCAGTGTAAATATAGTCAAAAAGTATGCAGCATTGTGGGTTCCAATATGAAATAAATGAACGGCTGGGCTCTTGGGCTTCTAAATTTTCGGTCAAAGCACCTCGGCTCAGAAGAACAAACCACTATTCTTGACAAGAGTAGTTAATGAACACGAAGCAATTGACCGCCACCCGCCGGGAGATATTGTGGAGCATGACCATCGTACAGAAGCTTGCTCTGGTTCCTGCAGCTAGCAATATAGCTGTACCGGCTGTATGGTCGAGCGGTATGGTGGCCAATTAGCCAAACACGAGAAATTGAACATGGAATCTGGAAGACTTTGGGGAAATATGCATATACTAGAAAGCGGCTGGCGTTGCCGTGAACAGGTACATTATCCCTACAGATCCCGGTTCCGGCAAAATCCAAGTGCAGGTGCGCTACGACAAAAACAGCCACGATTTATTTTTTGTTCCAGATACAGCTGAAGCCAGCGCGATCACTTCCGGAAATCATCCCTTCATCTTGGCTGATCTGTATTGTACATGGTCCAGACGATTCGAAGACCCACAGGTAAGTAGGCCCCTGCAGCCCGGCGCTTAGCTGCCAAGTACATGTCTGGACAACGGAATAGGCTCTGAAATACAGCAGAGCTACTCACGGCGGATGGTGAACCAAAGCATTCTGGTATGATCTGAGAACCTAAAATGCCCTTCGGCGAGTTTTGTCATCCGGGTCTCAACTGTGAGCTTGACACCAAATTCCTTTCCTATCTTCTCCCACATCTCCCTGAAGCTCTCTGGGTTATGCCGAAACATCTTCCCTACTGGTGAGGGTCCTTCCCCAGCTTCTAGGTCTCCAATCTGTGAACCGACGATCATCGAGCCTGGCCGAGGCCGCAGCAATTCAAAAACAGCTTTGCAGACTACGATCTGTGTTTCGTAGCCCCATAGATGGAAGAACTTGCCCGCCTGGATAATATCAAAATACCCCTTGTACTCTACAAGCGCGGAATCAGGATCAAAAATATCTGCCGTGATAAACTTGGTTGCAAGTTTGTCCCGATCCTGGAAAAGCTTGTATCCCAATTCGATGAAGTCGGCTTGGAGGTCGCAACCGACAATGTTCTCGGCTGGCGCCCCGGCATGCACCAGCTCACGTATTGTATGGCCGAAGCAACACGCCATATCTAGCAGTTTTTCACCGTTGCGCACGCGTTGTATTATCTCATCGAACTCCTTGGAAGGCTTTGTAAAGCTGCGATCGACAAATCGAAATTGACCGATACATGGATACGGATAGACTTTCCAAGCTTCATCACGGATTTTCATGATGTGGTTGAGGACTTGGTCCCGCGGAATGCCGCTGTAGCCTATGAGGACCTCGCGGATTTCCGGCGCTACATTGTCCTCGGTCGCATTTGGCACGTACCAGGCAGGCATCTGGGGTGGAGTGTCTTCAGACTGAGTCATGACGAATGCAGTGGCTTTACAATGAAGCAAATGATGAGGATGAACGGTTTCAATTGTTTTCTGGGCTGTAGGTCATTCAAACGAACTCACTGCTCTTAGATACTTATGTGTGGCCTACCATGGCGGGAGGACCGCCGCCGAGAAAGCACCGCAAGCAAATGACGGGACCCAAACGTCGCCTTAGCGCGTGATAATTAGTCAAAACAAACTTTCCGGTCAGTCCGCTCTCTTCGGCAGTCAGCATTCACGATATGCGTCTATGACAGAAAAGCGAAAGAGATGCGACTGCCGCAGTTTTGGCTTGGTGTGCGGTCAACTTACGTACCAAGATCGCCGTGGTTGATCTATGAGTTTGTATGCAGGATTAAGTTCGGCAACCGCTGTTATCAATTTACAATGTTGAAAATGTAGTGTAGATACACCAATATTAACAAGTGATATCGCTACAAGGTTGTGGTCGAAAAGGGTCCGACCCGCATGTCAAACTGTGGTTGAGATAGGCTCTCCATTGTTCTTCACTCCGATGACTAGAGAGTTGGGCGAATCTCGTAGCACAGAAATCCATTGCCAAAAACATATCCCTCGTATCTACATGCTTGCAACAATGTTCTTGATTAAGCTTCACAATGCTTTACCACCATCTATACAACACCGCAGTCCTGACTCTCCATAAAATCCCCAATCTGTAAACATACTACTTACTCAAATCACTTCAAATAGAAGGGAAAAACTAGAGTCACACTTTTTATCTCCCTCCCAGTGTTCAAATGCTACTTCGCCATCTCCTTTCCGTACCCAGGCACATCCACCATACACTTCTTCCTCGGCGCCCCTTCATACTCCCCATCCCACCACCCCGCATCTTGACACCAAAACCATCCTTTCGACCTGATAAGTTTGCTTTGTACCGGTATATCAGCGGTATAACTGCGCAGAACAAGTCGCATGATACAAAGGTAAAACATCAAGAAAAGCAAGACGGTACAGATGGTCAGGATACAGTCTGGATACCGACATATTCTGCATTCAACCCTAGTGCGATACTCTTGATACCTGTTTCACAGTCTGGCGATACGGAAGTAGTGGAATTGGAAAAAATTTGGAAGGATACGGGGAAGGAGGAAGACTTGGATCTGAGGGTACGGGAAGATGTTTTTGAAAGTTCAGTGTGGATTGCTTTCCGGAGGTTTTTGTAGGGGTTGGGCGATAATGAAGGGAAGTAAAAGGGGTTGAAAGAATGAGGATGGGCTATTACGTTTGTCGCAAGTGTTGATATGGGTTCATATTCCTAAGAGGAGATGTGTGTTTCAAAAGGAGAAGATTTGGAGTCCTGAAAGGAAGGGTTATGGGACTGAATTTGGAAAGCAATAACTGTAGCAAGCCATTGAGACGGAACACCGTGTTTGTGAACCGTGGTTCCTCTGAAATCTTCCACAAATCTTCGATTACGCATATATCAGGAGTAAGAATTTCCTTTCATCTTCCATGCACTACATATTCCACCAATTGTATACATACGAACCCCATCCCTCTTCCCTTTTCATTAACATGCCCCGTAGGCTAAAACCCAAGCCAACAGTGCCTTCGGAAGACTCTTCGCTCGTCACGCCACAAACACCCAGCTCGACCATAAATCGGAGAGACCCAGCCCCAAGGTCAGGACCCATATCCAAGACATTTAATCTCCTCCCCCGCAACCCACGTACCATACGCAAGCTCTACAAGATCAAAGCCCCTCGTAGAATATCTTCATTGTCAACTAAGAAGAAGTCAAAGTTTTCAAGTACTGAGGGTACTGAGGGTACTGAGGGTACTGGGGATACTGGGGGTACTGCGGTGGAGACTTACACGTTAGAGCCCTCGCAACAGGAAAGTGTAAGTGCTTCACCATGGTCCACCCATTACTCCGCCATAAGTGAGCTAACCACCACGGAGTCTGAGGCCAATAGTAATACCGAGACGGTGGACGCGGATGCTGAAAAACTGTGGTCAGCACATATTATGGGAGAGCATGTTGGGAGGGATCAATATGAGTTGGTGAGTAAACGGTATCTTGATGCTGGGTTGCCACCACCGTGGAAGCGGTGCCCATGGTGTGAGGAAACTATTGAGTGGCTGTTGGGGAAGGGGGTTATTTGAGGGCGGCTTGAGAAAGTGATTGCCTAAGTTTCTTTGGTTGCGGGTTCATCGTTGGTAGTTCCTAGTATGAAGGTCTATTTATACAGAGGAGAAGAATCTCTCCCTCAAACACCAAAAACCCAACATCATAGATTTTGAAGCCAAATTTAGCATTAATCCTAACTCTTTTTGACGCACGAATGGCAGGAAGGAGTTTTTGATTTTTGGTGCCACACTAGCTTTCTTGTTATTTTCTCCTTACTGGACTCCTGGATCAATTTTATAAACAAAAATATCTGTGTTTTGCTACTTCAGATAGACTATGGAAGTCAATGCAACAACTGCTAGTAAAGAGGAGAAAGAACACTCATTTAGTATAGTACACGCTTACATCTAATATATTGAATTTCTTGTGAAAGTTCTATTAGGGTGCTGTTGCGGGCTGTTCTGGTGGAGAAGGAGCATGGCCTCATTAAAATCTAGGGCTCCCTAATAAGCATTCACGTCCTTGTCTTCGGTATTTTCCCATTTTGACTTCCAGCCCTCTTTGCTCTGCCCCGGTAAGCAGCGCAGAGTGATGTGTTATCACCAGCGAACATGGATCCCTATGTTCATTGAATAAGATGATGGGAACATCCGGTTCGAGATATATCAGGATACGTGTTCATAGCTTGACTACTGTTTCTTTTTCTCTTGTACAATGTTGCTTTGTGTTGGCTTCTGTTTAGTGTCGTCTATGATGATACTGAGGATACCAGCGTTGACGAGAAAGAAGAGAATGCTAGACAACCAAAGCCCTGGTAAAAACGTTGAATGACCGTTGAACTCAAGTTGAAAGCCTTGTTGAAGCCAGGCGGCTTGGCCAACAATCCAAGCAACAATGGCAGCGATGCCAATAGGGGCTGATTGTAGCAACGTTGATTGTGGAAGGTAGTATGGGAGGAACATCATGTACCAGAGAAAGTACTGGAAAAATCAGTGTCTTAGCGAGATTCCAGATGCCCCACATGACTTACTTGACTTGTGCAAACCTTGTTAAAAGTGACAAATGCAAAGGTTTGCGCTAGCATCGTGTTTGGTAGATCCTTTTTCGCCAACGCAAGTGGGATGAAAACAGCACTGAGCAGCAGCTGCGGAAGGAATGCGAGCCGCTCCAGCTCGAAGGATGCTGAACGTGATTCTAGGCCCGATGGATTTGGCGAAGAATTGAGATACAATAATGTGTTGTATGGCGAGAAGTTGTGGCGATGATCGCTACGGATCAAGTGATAGAGATAGCTATGCTCAAGGAACGGCCAGCCGTACATCTGGTACATGGCAAGGTTCAAGACTGTAAAAGTGATGAGACTGTAAAAGGCCAAGGACAACCTAGGCAGAGTAATGAAGGCTTGAATCTGACCAAACAGTGATCGTGAAGGTTGCGAAGCGACCGATTTCGTGGATCGGAATTGGGTCTCGTCAAGAAACCAGACGATCGAGATGGCGTAGATGAATGGGTATATCTTGAAATGGACCGCGAATCCTAATAAGAAACCAGCCAGTGGTACCTTTTTTGCTAACACTGCCCATAGGAGTGCGGTGACAAATACTCCAAGCAGCCCTTCGGAGCTACCCCTTGTGCTTATGGTAGCTACCATAGGGTTTAGTAGCCAAATGCTTGCAAATTTCAGTGCTCTCTCGTCTCCCATTTTCTTGTACTCCTTCAAGATTCGGAACATCATCCATCCAGTAGCCACATCTCCAACAGCGAAGAGAATCTTTCCGAAAGAAAACCAGAATTTTCCGGACCATACAGTAGGATAGATAAGCCATGCCAAGAGGGGCGTATAGCGATACGTGTCTCTGGCGTATGGCGGTTGGCCCCGCGAGATGTAACGTGCAGCATCAGTAAAGACATAGTAGTCGATATCCGTGTACTTCATTGGTGAATTTGCATCTTGCCACAAACCATAAATGAGGAAGACAGCGCGCAAGACAATAGAAGTTGTGAAGACCAAAATAGGACTGCGGAAAAAGGAGGAAAGAGCCATTGTGTCATTGAAGGGTACAGAACCAGCACAGTCTCAAAGGAAAAACACAAGACAGAAAGAGGGTGTAGGAAGCAACGATTGAAGAGTACGTGGATTGGCCAAGTGCAAGGGGAAAGGAGATGGTGGCTTCCGCAGCATGCAAGAGCAGTCGCATAGATCTAGTCCACAAGAGGAATAGCTCCCACGTGATAACGTGCACTAGTGCATAGTCTCAGCGTTTGCTTGACGTCGATTACAAGGCATTACCCAGGCAGACCAATGGGGCTCAAACGACCAAGAGACGGAAATATGGCGGACGAAAAGCCAGAACAATCGGCATCACCTTTTGTGGGCATGTTCGAAGGGTTCCGTGCAGAGCTGGACGAGCATCATGATCGTCGAGAAAGGATCATTAAAGCATCGCGCGACATTACCGCGTCAAGCAAGAAGATGTATTGGACTTTTTAAGAAAATTCGACTCAGCAACTAACAGTTCAACAGCATCTTCACCCTTCAGAGGTGAGCTGCCTTCCATCACAATCCCCGTGTAATCATCTGACCAGACTAGGGTCCGGGCTGTTGGCCAAGCATTACCACCCTGGGTCACTAAGAAGAATGCTGAGTACTGGGAAACTATTAAGGATCGATACAAGAGCATTGCTGCCGATCTTCAAGGACTCAATGCCTATCGATACTCTCATAACATCACAGGCGGAAATCAAGAGTTCATGGAAGCACTCAGTTTCCAACATTACCTGGAAACCCAGTCACTCATTTCATACGATGAAGCAAAATCACGAATTGCTAGCATGAGCGGTGAAGCGGGACCGATTGCTTTTACCCCAGAAGACTACATCTTGGGTGTGTGTGACATGACTGGCGAGCTCATGCGCTTCGCTGTCACAAGCATGGCTACCAGTGGAAAACTCCCATCCGGCAAACAGGCGGAGTCAAACAAGAGGCTGAAGCAAGAGCACGACCAGGAAGACGCCAGTGACAAGATGGAGATTGATGAACAGACGCCAGCTGCAAGTGAGACGCAGAAACCACGGACTGTCCTGGACGACTTGAGGGCGGTTCGGCTGCAGCTCGAGATGTTTGAGGTGCCTGGGGGATCCAAATTTGCAGCTGAGCTGGAGACGAAGAAAATGCCTGTAATGCGGGAGTGTGTAGACAAGGTTGAGAAAGGGCTGTATGGGCTCACAGTGCGTGGAAACGAGCGTCCCAAAGGCTGGATGCCAGACATGAGCAGTGGCAGGGGCAACGAGGTGGAGAGCTACTGAGCGAGCATGAGTGAAATAAGGCGGGCTTTACTGTATTTTGGCCAGGCTAGCAACTACGTAGTATGTACTGCAAGGTCGAGGAATGGAATGCTGCGTGAACTGTGGCTGTGTGGCGCAACCCCCACTTGGCGTGAGCACCTCATCGCTGGGGGAATGCGGGCCCTAACTTCACTTGCCCAACCGCCGTGACAGTAACACACCAACGCAACGACTATGAAGGGCTGCGTCATTCCTCAGCCTGACTCATTTCCTCGCGCGCTGCCCCAACCCAGCGCGACTACAATGCCCACGCCTTGAAACACTGCGCCACGACGAATGGATTGTTGCTCCGCCCAGCAAAGCTGCCGCCGATAATAACAGCGCAAGCCGCACCCGTGGTTCCCAACCCAGACGCAGCAATCAATATCCGCCCTCGCCCGCCCACCATCACATTTCCCATCGCTGCGACAAGTTTCCCCATCGCCACCACGGCACCCGCGCCACCATGCGTCGAAGCACTTTTCCCTCCCGGCCCAGCAAGCCCGATACGGCCATGCGCGCGCCCGAGCCGCCCAGGCGCAAGGTATTCAACTGCATCGTCGACGACACTGCCCTCATCGCCGGCGTCAAGAAGAGCACGCGCGACGGCATCCGCAAGTGGATTTCCCAGGACGCCATCCGCCTCTTTGTCCCGCTGCACAGTAGGCGATCACAGAATTGCCGCTTCCCTGTCCCCCCGCTAACATGAGAATAAAGCCCTCACCCAGCTCCATCGCCTCAAGAATGGCACCGAGCGCATCAACGCCGACGCGCGCGAAGCCGTCAAATGGCTCGATGAAGTCACGTCCAACGAGGCCGCAAGCCGCGTCCAGCTCGAAGGCGCCGACGAAGCTTACAGCACCTGGGCCGAGGTGGAGCATTTCCTACTCCCCGAGACCCTGCTCTCCATGGAAGACAGCGAGTCGGACGACGATGACTACCACGAAGACCTAGAGAGCTCCTTCAACGCCCTTGACATGTCCGACGAGACATCCATGAGTTCGACTCACAGCTTCGACGACATGTCAAAGACGCTCGAGTCCCCGCGCTCCTTCTCCAGCAGGAGCACCAAGCCCGCCAACCGAGCCACACACGCCGACAAGGCTGCCGCTTTGATCGGGGGCTCCCCGGACCGTACCGCTCGTAACAGCACCGGCGGCGCCCGTTCTGGGAAGGCGACCAAGGGCCCCGTGCCCATCTACCTCCAGCCACTCTTCAATCACATCCTATGGCGCATCAACAAGGAAGGAAACCCAGATGCGGCCCTCGAGTCCTTCATTCTCCTCACAAACGACCCTGCGAAGCAGGCAATCGCCCAGAAATTCGGCATCCGCGCTAAGCGCCTCGAACAGCTACGGGATGCGGTTGCTCGTGAAGATCGTGAATACAAGAACCATTTGACCATTCACAAACTCGAGGTCGAAGCCAGTGCTGCTAAGGGCAACAACTCAGGCGCGTCTAAAGCAGCGGAGCGACCCAAATCCAGTCCCGCACAAGAGACTAAGCCCGAGGAAACATCGGACGATGAGGATGAGGTTCTCTTCAAGCGCGCCCCTCGAGGTCCAGCAGCTACCAATAGCCCCAACCCACGTGTTTTCGATCCCAACGATTTCGCGCGTACAACCCAGCAGCAATCCCCTCGTGGTGGACGCGGTGGGCATGGATCGCCTCGCGGTCGCGGCGCTGCACCCTTTCGAGGTCGTGGTAACTTTGCTCCGCGGGGTGCGTACGTTCCCCCAGGCCCGACTTTCCGAGCCCCACCAGCTCCTCGTCATGACCCCAACGCACCACTTGACCCCGACTCATTCTCTCGTCCGGCTCCCAAAGTAGGCCCAGTCCGGGGCGGTAATAGACGAAAACTATGGGAGCCGAATTAGATGTACGGGAATAAGCGTCAACAGAGACGCAATAGTCACCACTTCTATTACCATCATGAGCGTTTGAACCGGAATGCTACATATGACCGAGAAACAAGGCATCAGCACACATAAGGCATTGAGTAGGGTCAGCCCCTGTATTGTACAGTGGTCGAAGAACGTCCCCTTGACATAATAACGTGCGATGATCGACCAACATGTTGCGATCACGATCTCGGGCTACTGGTTCTCACGGAGCACGGCTGTTTCTTCAAGACCTAATCGCCGGTCAACCCGCAACAAATTGTCGCGATGCCTCTTCGACTGACTTAGGCTCGACCATCGAAATTTCATCCACGACCCTTGACACTGGTTCGAGTACGCGTACTATCCCTGTGCGGGAAATACGTGTTTCTTGTCTTCGCGTCTTATTTGTTTTCCTTTTTCTTTATCATTGATCTTCGACTAAATTGAAATTATCAGAGTTAGGTATACGACGTGGGGGGAGGAAGGGGAGAAAGTTCCTTTGTATTTGTTCTTTGTATGGCTTTTTTATGGACCTTTTGCTGATTCGGTATGCTGTGAAGGAGATACATACAAAGGTAGTATTTCTACGAAGTACTGTCGAATCTTCTATAGCTATGATTCATAGGAATACATCTATTTTGCGTTTTCTTGAATCATTTCGTGTGTGGCTCTGGATGAAACAGTGAATGAACATTCTCTTACTACGTATGTCTGCGAGATGCTGCTATGAACAGAAAAGGGACAGATGAGACTATGAAAATTTTCAACGCCGAACAGACATGCATTTCAAACAGAACCTTTTTACCTTGAGCATTTCAGAAAAACAAGACTTTAAACCACCACACCACACACTACTACACTACCTCCCCTCTCAACGCTCTCCCAAAAGCCGATCCCCTCTTCCGCTTCAACTCCTGAAAACTCCCTTGCTCAACCACCCTCCCCTGCTCCATCACAACAACATGATCCGCAACCGCCATCATCTCCCTCGCATGCGTAATAACAACAACCGTCATACACTTCCTCTCCTCCTTCCCCTTATCCAGACCACTGAACGACGTCGGACTCGCACCCGGTTCACTGTTCCGCACATAGTACTCGGATAGCCCAGCAGACCCTGAACCCATAGTACCACTACTACTAGCAGGACTGACGCGTTTCCGCCCTACAAGCCGCACCACGGTCTCGCGAATCACGTTCATGGACGAAACGTCCAGCGCGCTGGTTGCCTCGTCGAGAATCAAGACGTCAGGGTTGCGCACGAGGGCGCGCGCAATGGCGAGACGCTGGGTTTGGCCGCCGGATAGCGTGGTGCCGCCGGTGCCAACGAGGGTATTGTAGCCGTTTGCTAGACTATCTATGAAGTCGGAGAGGCCTGCTGCGTGGGCTGCTGCGCGGATGGATGCCGGGCTGGTTTCCGCGGCGGAAGGAGATAGGCCGTATGTTATGTTCTGGGCGATTGTGCCTGGGAAGAGGACGGGGGATTGGGGGACGAGGGCTATGCGGGAGCGGAGGGAGGGGGTGGATAGAGTGGAAATGTTTTGCGAGGAGAACCAGAGCCCGTTTTTGGGGGTTGTATTGTCGGTGTCTGGCTGGTAGAGTTTGAGGAGGAGGGAGCCGATTGTGGATTTTCCTGAGCCAGAGGATCCGACGATGGCGGTGCAGGTGCCGTGGGGGATGGAGAAGGTGAGGTTGTGGATGATGCGGGTGTCTTTGCGGGATGGGTATGTGAAGTTTACGTTTTTGAAGCTGATATCCGTGATGGATTGGATTGGTAGGTTTCCTGCTGCTTCGTGGGAGTCGGTAGGAAGTCGTGCAAGGCGGAGTAGTCGTGTGCTGGCGTCTCTTGAGATGTTGATCTGAGTGATATACTGGGCCAGTGAACTGATGTAGTTGACGCTCAGCATGAGTATCAAGAAGCATTCCATGACTTTGTTCGCGGTATACTCATTCCTCGACATGAGTAGTGCGCCATACCAGTACAGGAGAATAGCCACAAATATGACGCCGGTAAATGCTAGACCAAAGATGGAGCCAGAGTAGAGGGCGCGCTTCATACCCAGCTTGACTGCCTCGGTCGTTGCATAGCGATACTTCTTCCGAAAATGGCTCTCTAGTCCCAGACATCGGACTGTTTTAATATTCACAAACGTCTCGTGCAGTACCTCTCCTACTTTGTCTTCGGCCTCGCTAGAAAGCTTCTCCCAGTGATTGCTGACCATGTTGTTACACTTTGTGATTGTAAAGAGAATAGGGCCCGTCGCAAGTGCTACAAGTGCTAATTTCCATGAAATAGCCATACTCCATGAGATGGAGATTGATACCATAAGTACCATGGCAAGGAATATGCAGGCGAACCTTCCGGGTAGATTCCTTGCTTCCTCGGCAAAGTAGTCAAGCGTTTCGGTCAGGCGAGATGTGCTGTTCTCTTCCTTGTCAAAGAATTCGCGCGGTTGTAGCAGGATCCGACGCAGGGCTTCTCTTTTAAGTGATAAGCTCCAGGCTTGTGCTACCACGTCTGATAGGAAGAACATGAAGTATTTTGAGAGACCGTCGGCAGTAGCGATACCAAGGATTGCGAGGGCGTAGTCACGCGCTTTATTGTGGCTTTGAGAGGCAGACTCTTGAAATGTACCGAGAAGTCGTGCGAAGACCCAGGCAAAGACTGGGGTACAGACCGAGTGGATGATGGTGCACATGAGAGCACCAAAGATAAGTATGCGGGAGCGCCAAGTTATTGCGGGCCAGACTGATGCGAGGATTTCTTCTATGGAAAGTGAGTCTGTTGAGCTGGGAGGTTTGCCTGACGTATTCTTCTTGTAACGTGAGAGCCGGAGTCGAGAGAGAATACGATCACGCTTTCGTTGCTGTTTTGGTCGCATTGGCTGCGCAGGCATCGGGTTGGATATTGAAAGAGGCTTCGGATAATTGCTAGTAGGCGATGTATATTCTACTAGTAGTATGGAGTCTGGTCGTAATCCGACTTCTTTTGGAAGATGAGCTTTCCACTCATCTGTATCAAACCTTGGAAGCCACTCCAGTGCCACATCTCCCGATCCTAGGTCGATCTCTTTTGTCAAAAAAGATCCTGCATCTGGCAAACTTTTGTGACGAGTTGATCCTTGGGAACTTCGCCACCCAGTAAACGAATGTTGAATTGTTTGTGTGCCATATCTCGGTGACCGACTCGTTTTAGTATCATATTCTGCGCATCCATCGTCATCAGCATCACTAAAATGATGCTCCTCTTGCTCTTCATGTGACTCAATGAAGGTTTGAAATAATCCTCCTTGAGCTTCAAGCTCCTTTCTATATCCCTTTTGTACCACTCGGCCATCTCCCAACAGGTAAAGGAAATCGTCAGAACGAATCTGCGAGATATCATGGGTAAAAATAATTGTCGTCTTTCCCTTGCGCCATTCTCGTATTGCTTCGTATATACCAGCTCTTGTAGCACAGTCGAGCCCACTGGTGGACTCGTCCAAGATCAGGACGGACGAATCCCTGATCTTTGCTCGTGCTAGTGCCAATCTTTGCCTCTGACCACCACTCATGGAATCGCCCTTTAAGCCGATTTCAGTGTTCAGTCCGTCAGAGAGCCCTTTTACAACTAGGTCCAGTTTTGCGAATCTGACAGCGTCGAGGATATCTTGCATATGCAGTGTCTCACCTGTTTTCCCTAAAGCGATGTTGCCATGGATAGTGTCGTTGAATAGTACACTATGCTGCTCCACAAGTGTAATGTTCTTTCGTAACCATTGTATATCCAATTGCTCAACTGGGACACCATCAAGGAGTATCTGGCCAGATGAGGGGTGGTAAAAGCGCACAAGAAGCTGACCTAGGGTACTCTTGCCAGAGCCGCTCCTTCCGATGACGAAAGTTGTTTCTCCAGCTGGCATGAACAGCGAGATATCACGAATCGCTACATCCTCTTTGCGAGAAGGATAAGAAAAACCGACCTATTCTATCAGCGGGTTTCAAAGATGAGGCGAAACAGGCATACCTTTCTGAATTCAATGGTGCCAGGACATCGAGCAGGCTTGATATGACCTTGCAATTCCAGCTCCTGGTGGGAGGTGGGTTTATGTTCCATGAGCATGGCCAGATTGGCACCTGCCTCCCGGCCCTTAGTTAAGACTACCAATTGGGGCATCACTGATGCCAAGGAGGATGTCGCCATGAGGACTGACCAGAAGGTAGTTAGAATGTCTGCTGCTCCACCATCTCCATTACCAACTAGGTATTTGCCGTACCAGAAGCCTTGGACGAATATGCTGATGGTGAAGAACTGCATGATGCCAATTTGCATTGATCGGAAGTTTGCTACCCGTCTATAGAGGCGTGCTGCAAGACCGGCGGTCTTTTCGAAAATCTGAAGCTCGTATCGTTCCCCGTTAAGACTCTTAACTGCCTCAATATTGGATATTGCTGTTGTCATGTACTTTATTGTCGCTTGGAGCATTTCGGACTGTTCGCGTGTTCGAATCAATTGTCGGTTCGCAACCAGTGTCAGAAACAAGTAGAGAAACGGGATACTGCTCATAACAACTAGTGCTAGCTTCCAAGAAGAGTAGAAAGCGACTCCCAGAGCTGCAAGGCTCTGAACGACTGCTTGACAGAATTCGCCTAATGGTGATGATACTGAGAGCTTCAAGCCACGGATCTGCCTGCATTTTGTCAGCTGAAATGAGCAGTGTTCAGGTTCCGGCTAGTCACTTACGCCTGCACTGTCGACAGAACTGCAGCAGTGCCCGTTTCGCGCGTGTCAAACCACGCCATGTCTTTTTTGATGAGCGCGTCAAATATCCGATTACGGGCGCTCCGCGCCTGGAGCTCACCGAATGTAAGGAAGCAAAAATACTGGAAACTGTTCGCGATCCAGTTGAGTGTGCAGATGCCTGCAAGTATGATACAATATTTCGTCATGTTACTCATGAGCGCATGGCTATCAGTCAACCCAGCGCCATAAATGGTGTACTGCCCGAAGATAAGCCCATAGAGAACTGCGAAGACAGGCATTGTAAGAGCGGCAACGGTTGTCGATAGAAGGCCACATAGTACTACCGGCACATGGCGTGTTGTGGTGAAGCCAAACAGAACCTTCCAGCCGACTTTTAACATGTGTTTTTGCTCCTCAGATGCCTGTACGTTTGTTGTCTCATGGCTATCGGTACCATGCGAAGGTGCGGTGGTAGCCATATTGCCTGCTCGGAGGCTGCGATTGTGTTGAGAAAGTGGGGGGGCGTGGTTAAGATTGACGCGCAGAGCCACACATGGATGAGATTGCGACAACAAGTGAAAGTGAGGGCGCAGGAGTGCGTTGGGACCAATTGGAACCTAAGCCTGGTGAGTACAGGGGCTGCTTCTGTCTGTTTGCAGCTTGCACGAAGCACTCCGTTTTAGACGTCGTATTGTACCCGCCCTTGTGATATCTTGATCAGAGGCGACAAAGGTATCAGCTCACTTTCCAGATCACTACCATAGACCATTGTCCTGGAGTCAGCCGCATTTTTGGTCCGGAATTTCTAAATTTGGAATGAACGACTGATATTGTACGAGTATTTTCAGCCGCGCCCCAGCGGCAAATTGTTTAAGTAATGAATTCCATTCACACTCATTCCCTGTGAAACAAGGATATCGAGTAATCCAACAATGTAAGCAGTTTGCAATGCTGCGTAATCTGGGTTCCAAGCCGAGGATTTGTGAATAGAAACGGCAAAACTCTCATTTCTCCATGCACCGAAGATCAAATTCCTTTTGGATGTTCAGTGTTGGGCTGTTACACAGAGAAAATGATATGATATACTGAGACTGCACTTCCTAGGCGCAAGGGATTACCACGTGCGATCTAGCGTGTAGTTGGAAGGGCGTTTTGAACTAGTTGCTTTCACATTGTGTGCTGACTCTCCTTAATATTGTTCTCTGCGCATAATGGCGTGGTCATATGAAACCACGGTACTCTGAATTCTTCGTCCTGTCACTACTATGGTATTGTTGAACTTGTTACTTGCCACCCAAAACACATTTTTGTGATATGCAAACAATGCTAAATTGAAAATCAGGTGCAGCGACTTGGTGAGCATGCTTTTGTGACATGAGTGAGCAGAATCAAGCAACTGCACATGAAGCGGCTTTGATGTAGCCTCAACACGTTCGAGCATCTCGGACGATTTGCCGACGTCAACGATCGCTTGTTCAGGAATAGGTGTAGACAAAGAAAGAACCAACTTTCTGATTGGTTTGGTCGAAGGCTAGACCAGCCGCAGGTTGCATGTAGCTAGTGCAGGTGCACGTTTGAACTCCCTGCAGATGGGGTTGGGTATCTATATCGTGCAAACTGTTATATTTGAATTATTTTCCCTGTGCCTTCTCGTAGATCCAGTCGTTCAAGCCTTCGCGGTTGCTGTTCAAATCAGTACTGATTGGAATTTTACAGGCGGGGCAAACTGACCGTGCGATTTCGATGGCGTAGAACTGCATGCGAACAGCAAATATGGTGCCTTCTTGGTCGTACTCGGTCTTGGGGCTTGCGCGGAGCATGGTGCCGAAGTTGTAGTCCTCGACCTTGTGCTCGTACTCGCTGATGAACTTGCGCCACCGCTCCTTGCCCTCCTTGCTCTTCATCTCATCCTCGTTCAATGTGGCGGAGGCGTCGAACTCGGGGAAGTCCTTCTTAAGGTGTTCGTAGATTTCATCGTCGATCTTCGTCAGTCGCAGTTTGGAACCTGGGACTTTTTCAAGGATCTTCCAGTATGTCTCCATGTGCTGCACAACTGCGCATTCGTATTAGAAGGAGTCGCGTTCAATGTGCGTAGCTTGCTGTACCTTTGACGGCGAACTGCTTCTCAATCTATGCCTTTGTTAGTCGGTCTGCACCGGCTTTCGCGCTGAGGTGCCCGCCCCACGTACCTCCTCGAAGTTCTCCGTCTCTTCCGGGTTGATGGTTGTGCCTGCTGGACCTGCTAGAGCCATTTTGACGGATTATGCGCAAATATCGGTGTGGTGGTGAGTGCAAATAAAAAGATGGGTGGTTGTGGTGTGAGCTGTGTGCCGCCACTCAGGCGCATAGAATAGCATGGACAAAAAATCCCAGAAACGCTTCGTCATTGCCCCGCCTTGCACTCGCAACGGAAGTCGCGCGGGGCTGACTCAACCCCAAATTTCCATCTGCCATACTCTCGCACCTCACGTGTCGCCCTTCGTCGCCAATGTCACCGACTCTGCATGTGAGAGCGCATCGAAAAAGCCTAGACTGCTACTGATCAAAGCAGCATGAATGCACTCGCGTACCCGTGACCGCATTGGCCTCGTGTGGTTCCCTATACATTGCCGCAGAAGGCCCATTTCTGCGCTTCTATCATGCCAAGAACTCACGATGCATTGCTTCGCAGCGCGTCTTCAAGGCGCAGGCAGTGCACGGTATACGCATCTATTCGGAGGAGCATGCGCGTCTCATCAAGCTCATCACCTGGGGAGGGCGACTAGTCCGTGCCGTCGAGATCTATTCGGTGACTGATGATCATGATTGCTTGACTTTTTTTTCGTCCAACGTTGCTAAAGCGCCAGACTGGATTTTTGATCTTGCACCTAGACCAGCAAGTTTGACTGATGACACGCCGTATCAAAAAGGAATTTGTGTTGCTGTTACCGCTCATAATGCTCTGCTACAGGTGACGGTCCAGAAAAACACAGATACAGCGACGGCAGACAGGTGCGCATCCCTGACGCTATCTTCGCTCAATCGGGATACATTCACTGACATACTTTTCTCAGACCGATTTCAGTCAATATCTCAGGCTTGACATCGAGTTCTCGATCTATCCTTTACTCTGCGCACCTGTTCTGGGAAAATCTGAATCGGGTCCTTGTCGCTGCTGGCACGGCATTTGGCGAGATCATTTATTGGTCATGGTCTGATGACAATGTTGACGGCCAGGCATCTCTTATCCACCGCGTGTTTCTCGGTCACGAAGGATCCATCTTTGGTGTACGTATTTCTGAGGAGCTCCCAACCGAGTGCTGCCAGAAATTGAGGCGAGTGGTCGCAAGTTGCAGTGATGATCGAACGATTCGCGTATGGGATGTCTCAGATGTTAATACGAATGCTACCACTCCAAAAGCTGAGGATAATGAGGCTGAAGTATCAAGGACGCGTCATACTGGCTTCAGCAACGAGGCTTTTGACGCCCACGAGTTTGGCAGTTCAGATTGTCTAGCCATCGGTTGGGGACATCTTTCCCGCGTCTGGACAATACGCTTTCTCAAAACATCGCCCTGTAGTGGGTCGCTTTTACTTCAATCAGCCGGAGAAGACGCCACAGCAAGGACTTGGGAGCTTTCGCCAAACTCTGCAGATAAATCCAATCTTCCATACAAATTACTAGAGCTGGACTGTGCCGCACACCACAGTGGCAAGAACATGTGGTCTTCAATCATCGCTCATAATCCCACCGGATCGCAGCAAGTGATAGCTGGAGGGGCCGACAGCAAGATCACGTCCACACCGCTGCCTCGAGTTTTACAGGCTGTAAACAATATACCTCACGGTATCGCCGAATACACAGTGAATGATGTACTATCATGGACACAGTCTACTGTTTCTGGTAGCGCAGATGCTCTATCCACCAGTGTTCAAAAATCCTCGAAAAAGGCAGAATTTTTCAGAAGCTATTGCTTTGTAGACGAGACTACATTCCTACTTACAACCAATTCTGGCAAAGTTTTGGTGGCATCCCTATCTTCTGATTCGGATCGGAATGACACAAGCCTTCTGTCAAGCGCTACCCTCCTTGGACAGCCCGAAGATCTTGCCGGCTATTCTGTTTGTGCAAGTAGCTCTCAACCTGGCATTGCATTTATCGCAGGGGCTAGCGGCAGCATCTATGTTTACCATAAGGATGCCGCGACATTGTCCAAACTGTATGCAATGGGCAGTAAGGTCGGCGAAATATTCGCCGCAGATGTGCTTGGATCTTCCTGCCAGAATGCAACAGTGTTACTCGTGACGCTTGTTGGGCAGGGCAAAGCGCAGTTGCTATATGTGGATCCCACGCACGATACGGAGATATCAAAACACGTACAAGTACCTATATCAGATCATTTGACGGGATTTGTTGTCACCAGTATGGCCCATCTAAGAATCTCTAATAGAGAATTCATAGCTGTTGGGTTTCGACGTGGTTCCATTGCCTTGTACAGCATTGATGTGGACGAAGGCCAAGCCACGTTGGTCAAGGTCATCGAGAAAGCACATAGCGGGGAGACAGTCACTTGTTTGAAATGGATCGATTATCCTACAGAGCCATCCCGGGCCCAATTGTACTCAGCTGGACGGGATGGACGTCTTACTGTGCATGATATGGATCTGTCTACAGGGTCCAGCACCTTAGTTCACGACCTTGCCCTGCCATTTGGTCCTAATCTAGAGGGCCTATATTTGCAGGAGAATCGTCTACTTGTTCATGGCTTCTCGAGTAAGAAATGGTATCTCTACGATGTCACCAACGAAGAAGAGGTGATGAGCATCGACACAGGAGGTGCGCATAGAAGCTGGACATATCGTCCATATTCAACACTGGGAGGAACACTTGTGTGGACTAGAGCCTCTAGCATGCATATTTATAGCCAACATGGTATGAACCATACAGTCATCCGGTCTGGTGGTCATGGGCGTGAAATCAAAGCGCTCACCGTATCGTCCAAGGACTGTACAAGGACTCGCAATCGTCTCATCGCCACAGGCGCTGAAGACACGGATATTAAATTATTCCAGTATACCGAGGGAAGTCTGGTTTGTCGAAAGACGCTCAGAAAACACACGACCGGTATCCAACATCTCCAGTGGTCAGAGAATGGCGACTATCTGTTCAGTAGCGGCGGATGCGAAGAATGTAAGTTCCGGTTTCTCATTCTCGAGTCACAGAAACGACGGTACAACTTGCTAACCATTGCCGCAGTCTATGTGTGGCGTGTCCGGGATTTACCATCATCGTCTCTTGACATTGGTGTCGTTTGTGAGAGTGTCTATACCCCAGAAAGCGAGTATGCAGATCTGAGAATCATGTCTTTCGATGTGACGACCTGCGACACTGCCCATTTGATCACAATGGTGTTCTCAGATTCTAGTATCAAGGTAAGAATTCCTGCTCTATTGACCCCCATTGCAGTTCTGGTATTGATATATTCCAGGCCTATCGTTACCATGCTGAAGCTGCCACGAAGTGGGAGCCTCTCGCCAAAGGTCTCTATTTCACATCATGTCTTACACAGTGCGTACATTTGTCTGCAACCACGATCTTGACGGCTGGTACAGACGGTCATGCTGTGACATGGCCACTACCAGATAAGACACATGGCTTGTCTGCAGAATCTCCGGATACCATATCCAAATTGACGTGGAATAACCCTGCAAAGATACACCAAAACTCTTCCAAGGTTATGGTGTCTGAAAGCTTGGATAATGACACCACACTGGTTGTGTCCGGCGGCGATGATGGCAGCCTGGCATTCTTGCTTATGCGCTCTTCACCCTCACTTACAGCGTCGCCTACGACATCATACGCTTCTCCTCCTATACTCGTAAATCGCACACATGCATCGGCTGTCACAGCATGCGCATTGTATCGGCGCGGGTCTCACATAACGCTTTTTACATCTGGGAATGACGAGTGGGTCAGGCAATGGGAAATCACACTACAAGATCCAGACGCGAAAGGCGAGAGTAGCAGTCGGCCGGTGACCGAAGACGCCCTGAAGATCCGGAGGCTAGGCAAGATCAAGACCAGTGTCGCAGACGTGTCGAGTATGGCTGTGTTGGACACGGGCGATGGTACGACAGGTGCAAGGATTCTGATATGTGGTGTTGGAATGGAGATTATCCGTGTTGGGTGAATGGAACAATACAATTGTACATAGACAGGGCTAGCTAGAAGATGAGGCTATTGACTGTGACGGAGAGTGATTTAATTCGTATCGCTCATAAGTGACAGTGACTAGCTACTGTAACTGGCAGATAATGGTGTTGCCCTCACAGCCCGTCTACCATCCGAGTGTGGCTACTCAGCGACAGATGTTGATTGGTGTCACTCACCCCCTCCCCTTTGCCCAGCGACGGTTGCCGATTGGTGCGGAGTATCCGAGCTGGGTTCAGGGACAGGTGCCGCAGCTGTGTTGTCCGATGCGCGATTGCGATAAGTAAAAGTATGGATTCTACTAATCAGCTTCTCGTAGTTAGCATGTAAATCTTCAAGCACACGTTGGCCGAGGGGAGAGCACTCACAGATGTGCCAGTGTCCAGAATGGCGCCCATGTTATCCATCTCAGCAGTCTACTTGCCAAAGGTGACAGAATCAAGATCGACCTTCCAGTAGGCTCGTCGAGAAGACCTTAATTAATCATGTTGTAGAAGAGAGAGATCCCATGCTGACGATACTGATGGCATGGCCTGATGGGTATCGGCTAAATCTAGGTTTTTCCCGTAGGGAAAGGGGGGGTATAGGTGTAGAGCGAGGTGTGAAGAAGAAGAAGAGTGAAGTCGAGTTGTGGTGATTTGGATTCTTATATGGTACATGGGCAACAAGTAAATCAGGAACTACGCTGACTGTAGTTGCAGTGAATGCAGCAGAACAGCAACGGCGAACTACAGTAGCAATAATAAGTAAGGAAGCAGCACAGTGAACTGCAGTTGCAATTAGTAGGAAAGTAGCATATTGAACTGCAGTTACAGTAAATAAGGAAATAATAAAACGAACTACAATTGAAATAAGTAAGAAAGTAGCATGTTGACTTACAGTTGCGATACTAAGTAAGGAAGCAGCATAACGGATTACAGTTGCAATGGAGAAACGCAATGCAGCACAGCACTCCGATACCTAAAAAGTTTTCCATCTTTGGTCTGCTCTCTGTCTTTTCAACATTTTAGTTTATTTCGTATTCAACCTATTTATTCAAGATCTATTCCATTCCGCCCTTCCAGCAAATTCCATTCCTTCACAGAACAACGGGTATCATATTCCCCCACGCAAATCATCACAAACCAGCCATCATTCATCTGCTCTTGTACACAATACTGTCTAAAATTTACATTATATTTAACTAAATCAATGTTCGTAAAATGGGTTACGCGTGGGAAAAAAAAAAGACTTTCGCGTTTGGAATTTACCAGGCAATCTTCGCGAGAAAGCCGTTTGGCCAATTCCGCACGCAGTACTTTCGCGCTTCGTCGAGAAGCAGCAGGCCGGTGCCAAATGCCGCGGGTAGGAACCAGTGCTCGACGGGGACAGTAGTGGTGCCGATGACGTTTTGCAGAGAAGGAATGTACAGGAAGATGAAGGCGACTACGATGGCGAAGATCATGGCGGGGAAAAGAGAGAGGTTCTGAGTGGCCTTGTTGAAAATAGGGGGTTGCTGGAAGACGCTGAGGCGACGGGTACGTGTTGCGAGGAGATTGAAAAGTTGCCTTATCGCTCCAATGTTAGCTTTGTTGGGTTTGGAAAGTTGGAATGTGACTGGGGAAAAACGTACATGACGACCAGAGTGACAAAGTAGATACTGGACGCTTCGTTTGTAAGTTTGGTTATGAGCTCTGGGCTGTATTGTGGATCGTAGTTTCCAAACTTGAGCCACATGGCCGTGAAGGGAATGCCGTTGCGCTCGATCCACCAGAAACTCATTGTGAAGGCGAGGAAACATTGGAGGAGGCCGACGAAGAAGTAGGCGTGGAAGATGAGGCGGGCGTTGACGAGTTTGTCCTTTTTGATGTTGCGGGGAGGGCGGACTAGGACGTCGGCTTCGGGCTTCTCGTATGCGAGTGTGACGGCGGCGGCGCAATCGGTGAGACAGCAGATGATGATCTAGTAAAAATTAGCTTGTGTACTTAAAAAAAACTCTCTGTGAATTATGTTACTTACCATGAGGAAGGAAGACAGAATCTGCGGGATACCGAAGACAACGTTGGTAACGACAGGCCAGAGCTCACTGAAACTACCGGCTGGCAGCAGGTACACAATAGTCTTCTTGAGGTTGTCGAAAACAAGGCGTCCGTACTTGACTGCTTCCACAACAGCGGCAAACGAGTCGAGAAGAACCATGTCGGAAGCCTCAATGGCAATGTCTGAGCCACCGCCCATAGCGATACCAATATCAGCGGCTTTGAGCGAGGGAGCGTCGTTAACACCATCACCCGTCATGCCTACAACATTCTCTCTGGCCTGGAACTCCTTGACAATACGAAGCTTCTGCTCAGGTGTAGTCCTTGCAAACACAATCTCCTGGTATGCACAGAGCTGATTCCACTGAGCCTCGTTGAGCGTAATAAGCTCGGAACCGCTCAGGACAATCGCCTGCTTCGTCTTGCCAGTAGAATTGCCATAGCGGTCCAAAGCAGAGATATCATCTACAATTGAAGAGTTGGAAATGATGCCGCATTCCTCAGCAATTGCCTGGGCAGTGAGCTTGAAGTCGCCGGTAACCATGAAGATGCGGATTGAGGCGCCACGAAGGATACGCACGACGTCTGAGATTTCGTCACGAGGGGGGTCTACGATGCCGACAATGCCTACGAATGTGAGACCGTCGCGGATTGAGGCGAGGACGTCTTTTTCTTGGGCCCCGGAAGTAGCGACAATGGTGGGCTTGCGGGCGAGAAGGATGACACGTTTGCCCTGGCGCGACCAGTCGTCCTTGACACCTTCGATCCACTGGCGTTTGAGATCCGACATGACGACTTCTTCTCCCTGTTCGTTCAGAGCGAGTTCGCAGCGGGGCAGGAGGATATCCGGGGCGCCTTTGACGAGGAGAGTACCAACGCTGCTGGTGCTGGGCTGATCAGCAGCGACCATGATTCTAACCATGAACTTGTTCTTGCTGTTGAAGGCAATCTCAAAAGTCTTTTTCCACTGGTTCCGGAGCTCACTGACGGAGCCAAAGGACTCGGAGAGTCGGAGAATAGCCTGGTCCGTTGCGTCGCCGTTGATCTTGCGATCAGCAATAGGCAAGTGCATGGTTGCGGCGTCGAATTCACCAGAGTTGCAGAGACCACCGATGATGCGGATCTGGTCGATAGCGGCAGGCCTTGGTACTGTGCCATCAGTTACGAACTCAGCAGCGGCCATTTCTCTGAGCGCTGTGTCGACAGTGTAGGTTTTATCCACAGAACACACATCGGTGACCACCATCTTGTTCTTGGTCAGAGTACCGGTTTTGTCAGAGCAAATGACGGAGACAGAGCCCAGTGTTTCGACAGTCTTGAGGGACTTGCAGAGAATCTTGTTCTTGCGCATCATGTTGGCGACAATGGTCAAACTCGTGGTGAGCGCGATGGGGAGACCCTCAGGGATGACTAGAAGGGGAATTGAGTCAGTGTGCATTCAGAGCATATAGATATCGGGATACTCGTACAAGCAACGGCTGCAGAAACGCAACTGACGATGAGCTGGGGCACGTTGATCCATTTGGGATGCGCTTTTCGCAGCCAAGCGGCCCTGAACTGTGTAAGTATAGCTGCTCCATAAAACGACAACCCAAACAAGCTTACCAGAGAATGATGATAAAAACCACAACACAGAATATAAAGGCAGAAATGATGAGCACAAAGTGCCAAATTTCCTTTTGCAGTGGGGTCATGCCAGTCGTGGGGTTGGAAGTGAGCTTTGCGATGCGGCCGAAAATCGTATCGTCACCAGTCGCCACACAGACACCCACACAGCTACCAGAAACACAATGCGTTCCTTGCATACCGATATTGTTGGTTTCGAGATAATTGTCTTCGGTTCGGTTGACGGTGGCATTGACTGGTTCGGATTCACCTGTGGGGCGTTAATCTCTATCATACAAAACACACACAGAACAACAACTTACCCGTAAGAATAGCGCGATCAAACATGGCATCTCCAGAGACTTCGATAAAACGAACATCAGCCGGAAGCTTGTTTCCTTGCTTGATAACGATGACGTCTCCGGGAACCAAGTCCTGAGCCGAGATGCTCGTCTGCGAGCCGCCGCGAACCACAATACACGCATCTGGAAGCATAGTACCAATGGAAGCCATGACCTTGCTCGTCGACCAATCCTGCCACGCGTTGAATCCCGCCTGGATGAGCCAGACAGCAATCAACACACAGGCAAGCGCCAAGTTAGCTGTCGCTGGGGGACTGCCCAGTGGCTTCCAAGAGACGAATACCAGGATACCAGCAACGATCAGGATACTTCCGAAACCACCAAAGAAGTATCCGATCAGCTTGCCTAGGAGTCCAGAGGGAGGAGGAGTGATCTTATTCAGACCATACTGATTCCTGAGTCGCTTGACGTCATCGTCGGAGAGACCGCGCTCAGTGTTGACAGACAGGCGCTGGCACAAGTCGGGGACAGCGAGAGTATGCCATTCCAAGCCCGCCACATCTATACTCCAGAGTCAGTATAATCATATCGTACGACAACTTCGAAACAAAAGGCTTAAATCACCAATTGCTGCTTTCTCCTTTGCCTTTTTCGTCTCGGCTTGTTTCTCAAGTTGACGCTCATCAACCTCAATGGACAGTGTGCGGTAGGCAATGGGCAGAGCAGTTTCTGGCTGAACCGTACGCGCGCCAGTACTGCGAATAGACATGCTGCCCACGCTGGACCGTCTTGACAACGGCCGCTCATGGCGCCGGTCGTGTGTCACGTATCCATCTGCCTCGGCGGGAAGATTGAGCTCCCCAAAGCGAACACGGGGGATTCCCTTCTCTTCGTTGTCCATGTGAAGGGGGAGTGAGAGCGCGGTTTTGAATTAAACAGGTTGGCTCTCAGAGAAGACAATGGAGAGGTGAAGGAAAGAGAGGAGAAGATGGAACGCGTTCAGTCAAAAGGCAACGGCTCCGGTCAATTATGTGAAAGGGCTTGTTTTATATGTGATGCAACAAACCAGCCAGCCCAGCATCGGGATAGCTTGTCCTTCCCTTTTTTTTTTGTTATTCTACTACTAGTAGTATTCCGCCGTGGGGCCCCTCCCCAAGAAGGGTTCCCAGAATCGCAACGAGCGCTTGTCTTGCCTGTCCTTGTTTTCGAGCCCGCGCGCGTGTATGATTACAAGCAAACCAAGCAAGGCATAGCCCGCATACCAGCAACCGCAGATGACATGCGTGAGAAACGGCCTCGTCTTACTGGGGGGCCCGCTCCGCGCGATTGGACGCACAAATACCTCATACATTTTGATAGAGAAAAGAGAGAATTAAAAAAAAAGGAGCGAAAGAAGCGGTGCAGGGGCGTAGCCCCAGTTACAGGCGGCTGTCACACGTTTTGCACGGCAGCGAATGCCACGGCATTGTTGCTACTCCGGTAAGATGGTCGAGTCCAAACTCTTGGTGGTTAGCCATGAGCGATTTTCGAATGCCCGCCATAGCCACACTCTTAAACGGCAGACTAAGCTTCCCCCCGCCTAAACTCCCTCCCTCTCAAGCTTGCGCGATTTTCCATTTCCATTATTTTTTTTGTATCATAAGTGTCCATCTGCGCATGACTTGATTCCTTCTTGAACTACGGCTTGCTACTTCGAGAGGGTTGCCCCGGCGAAGGATCTCGACGTGGCTTGCTTTGGTGACTACTACATGTGTACATGATATACGCGCACACCTACGTAGTATTCAGCTCCTTTTCAAACACCGCCTCCCCGAGCGCCCGCATACCGAACAAGGAAAAAAAAAGGATTTTTCGACACATGTGTCTCATTTGCAGTGACTTTGTATACGCTCCCGCCGCCACCATGGTACCTTTCCAAGGGTATTGCGGCGAGCAGGGGAGCCAAGCGTCATCAAGGCACCCATACTCTGTACTACTCTATACCGCACAGACAAAAAGAAAACTCCCGAGCATGCAGGGCATCATCAAGCTGCCGCAAACAACCCCCGAAAACAGTTTAGTACCAAAGGGCAGTGCAAAAAAAAAACGACATGAAACGCTTCTCTCCTACCAGAGAGCGAATCTGGTTGGTTAGTACTAGTAGGTAACTTGGCAGCTGTTATGGTGGTGGGTCAACCCGTACCATACGCGAACGGCGGACCTAGACGACGATCCAACAAGCCTTTTTATCCCAAGAAAACCTTAGCCTGGGCTAGTACTATGGGGGCTTGTGTCCCCCCCCCCCCCTTCCGCCAGCCTTGCCTTGAATTTTTGTGGGAACCATGCTTTACCATGTGTGTGTGAGAGTGATGGGAAACCCCCCACGATTGCCCCAACGGCGTTGGCGAAGGGTGAGTGGGGCCTGCGATCGGACTTCGGCATTCCCCAATTGTAGATAGTAAGTAGTAAGTACTTAGGAGGGTGTGCCCCGGTTCGGTGGAGAGAAGAAGTGTGTGGGTGGGTGGCATGATTGTAGCGTAGTGCAAGGGAATATGCAACTTGGTACATACATACGTAAGTATGCACGTAATTGACCTGTTTGGCTGGTTTGTGCCGGTGGTCAGCGCGTACGCTCCTGGAAACCCGTGAGAATCGTGGTAGTGATCGATCGAAGCCATCATACGATATGGTGCTTCTCACAATTTTCTGTTTTTTGTATGGTGGTATGCTTAGTGTCTCCAAGGTTCTTGCTTCTGTTCTCTATACTGCGTAAAAAAGAACGGTTCTGGGACTGCCCCCTCTTGCTAGAGTCGGTCCGCTTTCACGTGCGAGAAAGTACGCTTCTGCCCGCCCCCCGGGTGTGGATTTGTCTCGTATTACATACAGCACCGTCTGTAAGGCATTCCGTGTCGGTCCCATGCCTTTACAGCGCAGATCCTTTTGTTTGACGAACGCCGTGCAGGAACTGGAGAGCGATGATCTTAGGTACAAGTTACTGCTGTTGTGGGTCACTGGCGGGGAGATTGCGTCCTTGGTCATTCCCGTAGATAAGCCGGTGCTGGGACTGGAGCTACTGGGTGTAGTTCATCGTACGCCCTGTCGTATAGCATATGTCGCATGGGTAGACCGTGTGATGGGTATTTTAGCACACCGGGACGTTGGCTCGATCCGTGGGAAGGTTACCCTAAGGATTGTTTGGGTATTTGACAAACTGTCAGTTTTTTGCCTGAAACTGTCTTAGCTTGAAGAGGTGATAGGCCATGACGACAGATTTTCCTCGTGAGTTGTGTGGGTTGGACGTTTGCAGGTTTACACGGTTGAAGTGATCACTGTGATCACTGTGATCTGAGATTGTTATTCAACAAGATCTCATTGTTTTCACTACGGTTCTTTCTCTTCGAAAGTGCACTGCTTAATATCCGTACAACCTTCGAACCATGAAGACACAACAACATCCGCCCTCCCCAATCAAGCATACTCAACCACATTCCTCAACGTTCCAACATGCGGCGTCACACTAACCTCCACCACATCCCCCGGCTTCAAAAACTGCGGCGTCGCCATCGCATACCCGACCCCCGCACACGTCCCCGTCATAAACACGGTCCCCTTCTTCAACGTAGTCCCCTGACTACAATACGCGACCAGCGTCGGAATCTTAAAGCACAAATCATCAATACCCGAATCCTGGCGCAACTCGCCATTCACGCGCGTCTGCAGCTGCAAAACACTCGGATCAGGAATGACGGCTGTGCTGACGATTTGCGGGCCTAATGGCGCGTACGTGTCGAAGCCTTTTGAAAAGTTCCATTGTGGGACGGTGCCGGCGAGGAGGGGGTCGCGCTGCAGTTTGCGGCTGGAGACGTCGTTGCCGGAAAGGTAGCCGCCGATGTAGCTGAAGGCGTCGGATTCTGAGACGTCTTTTGCGTCGCGGGAGATTATGAAGCAGAGTTCGCCTTCGTAGTCGGCTTGGTTGTCTTGGGCGATTTTGGGGATGATGATTGGGGCGTTGTGGTCGGTTAGGCAGGTGTTTGCTTTGATGAAGGTGGAGGGGAAGGGGGGGAGTGTGCGCCCTCCTTCTTGGACTGTTTTTTTATTAAGTGATCAGTAAGTGGTTATATGTGGTGGTTTTCTTGGAAGAACAAGGGAACGTACTGTGCTTGATAAAGTTCAGTCCTATGCATCGGATAATTGGGACTTCATCCTGTGTCACGGGACCGAGAAGCTTCTTCACAGTCACTTCCTCGTCTGTGACTTTTGTCGCTGGGTCAAAGATGTCATTGTTTTTTACATCGATGACTTTGGCTTTTAGTCCTGTTTCCTCGGTTGTCGTTCCAATATCAAAGTCCGCAGAGGGAAGAATTGGTTGACCCCGCAGCTCGCGGCCGTCTGTTGCAATGAAGCGGATGAGTCTGTCCCAGTTTGGTGCCATTGTGATGACGTTATTCGATCAAGGGATTCTGAACTAGGAATTGTAAGTTTGAAAGGCTGCTATTTGTATGGCAGGGTTGGAATACTCATCTACCTTGGATATGTGTTCTCCCGGGGCTACCTGACGCGATGTCGGAAAGATGTGGGGGATTGCGGATTCGACAGGGGTGGAGGTTAAAGCGGGGCGCCGTCTAGTAGTACACGAGTATTGTCGGAGATTGTTGTACCACCGTGCAAATGTACTCTGATGTATGCTCCAAGACGGAATTAAGGCTAGTCCAGACTCTAAGGGAAAAAAACCCCAAATCTATTCGTGTACTCTGTGTGTGATCTTTCAAAACGTGCCACAAACTTCCGCCAAACCATCTATCAATCCCAGACTCTACACTCTAAATCTTCGCCTTAGCCTTACTCTTCTCCTCCAACTCCCTCCTCTTAATTTCAAACCTCTTCATCGGCGCATTCTCGACAAACCGCTCCGCAAGCGCATCAATAGAGTTTACGACGGCCATCATCCTCGCATCTCTAATCGGCGCATTCTGCAACCGCTTCATCTCAATCATGCTCTTGCCATCATTCACCTTCAACTGCTCCTCCAAAAACTCCACAACCTTCTTTTGAAATTCGTCGCCCGTCGCGTCCCAGACATAGTTGTACAGGCCTGCATCAAGCAGTTCTTGCGCAGTGAGTCTACGACCAAACATGAGAAAGTCGTTTGCACGGTGAATGCCCATGTGCTGGGCAAAGGACAACGCAGAGCCGTTCTCAGGCACGAGGCCGAGTGCAGAAAAGGGGCACTGGAGCCATGCAGTCGATGAAGCAAGTACAATATCCGCGATACCGGGGAACCATGCTGCACCGCCACCGACCGCAGGGCCGTTGAGCGCAAGGATGAGAACCTTCTTGTGATCAATCATCGAGCGTAGAAGTTCAGTTGCTAGACACACCGTGTTAGATCTACTGCAGTAACTAATCTTGATATCGGATCGAATTCAGCAAACTCACCATAAGTAAACCTCCCCAACTGCACTAGCTTGTTCTCACCCTCATTCTTAAACGCCTCTCCACCCACCCCGGCAACAGCCTTGACATCCGCACCCGCCGAGAAAAACCGGCCTTCGCCCGTTAAAACGGTAAAGATGGTATCTGGATGCTCATTGAGCACGCGCAGTGCGGCAATGACGTCGGGGATGAGATTGCCGCCGAAGGAGTTGAGTGCTTTCGGGCGGTTGAACTTGTATATGTGTTAATTATATTTACATCCAATAATACAAATGTGCGTAGATAAAGGCAAAGAAAGAAAAAAGTCAGTAGTACCTTGATTATACCAATCTGGTTGCGGATTTCAAATACGATATCCGAGTATTGCGAGGAAGACATGATGGACTTAGTCGATATTGTTTTTTTACTTTTTTCTTTTCAAGAGGTTCAAAGATTTAACGAAGCAAGGTTATCTCAAAGCGATTATGGGAAAAGTTGGAGATTTCCCCCTTGAATCTTTGGGAACGTGATGATGGTGATGGTCCCTGAATAGTAATCCCCCCCGTTGCTTTCCCCGCAAGAATCGAGTCGAGTCGAGTCGTTTCTGGCCGAGGTTCGGCAAAAACGCGTTGGACGCGTCGAAAGTGGAGCAAAGGGACGGAAAGTTTGGTTGAGAAATGTGAGATGAGGGGGGGAAGCGGAGCACCCTATGAGAGATGGAGATGGCTATGGGTGTAATGGTATTGCAGTGGACAGGTTGAGGTGTCTGACCGTCTTCTGCGACTTACCTCGGCACATTCAATGAGGCGCGTCATCACGAGCTTGGACGTTTGTAATGGTGGTGGACAGCTCGAAACGCTTACATTGCATACACAGCTGAGGGTCGCATTCAGGGAACCTGTATTCTATGAAACAAGTATAAATTTAGAAGAGCGGCTATTATCATCCATCTATTCATACAAATCTCCATCACCGTCTATCCCTCAAACACACCGTGGTTCAACTCGACACCAAAGTCCTTGGCCATAACGCGCATATGCGCCTCAATGTCATCTTCCATGCCTCGACCCACGCCAACCAATTGCTTGATCTTGCTCCAGAAGAAGACTGCATCGCTGAGCGCCAATACACAACGGAAGCGCAGATGCTGAATCCAGTTCTTCAACCGTTCACCCACATCCAGATCCTTGCTCTCGATTAGGGCTCTGCTAGCCCATAAGCCAGTGATCTTGATACGATTGACTGGAGAGCCGAGAAATTGGTTGTTACCCTGAACGATACGTAGGTTGCGCCCGATGAAGAGAAGTTCACGTGGGAATTTGGCATCGTCGCCGAGAATAAGCTTGATAGCATCGCGTCCTTTGGCTTGCATTTCAAAAGCGCGCTCGGCTTGGTCTTTGCCCTTGCGTTCGGCTTTGAGCACTTCAGCTACGCTCTTGTCACCGCCTTCGTACGGGCGCATGAGCGTTGCAGAGGCGAAAATGTCTGCATGTTTGACACCCCAGCTACTAACAATCTCCTCGATTTTGTCATTGTCGAAAGCCAATAGTGATTTCCAGAATGTAGCATATTGAAGGCGGAACTTGGGATCCATGCGAATGTACAGGCCATGGTCGATGAGGACGACTTCGGGTTGTCCGTTGGGGAGGCGGCGAACGAAAATGTTACCCGGATGCGGGTCACAGTGTACAGCGCCCCATAAGAACATCTGCGCCGAAAAAAGATCTACAATGGTATTCATCGTAGTCTTCAGCGAAACGCCTAGACCGCCCTTGCCGTCCTTGCCCCGCCAGTAGCTGCGATCCGGCTTGAAGAAATCATGCTTTGTGGCATCTTCTGGAGCATGAGTGTCCACTGGGGCATCTTGTGGGATAGGTGGTAGTTGTTCGCCGCCTGCACCTGGGCTGCCGCGACGCCATCCTCCTTTCCAGCTGTTTGTAATTCCCTCCTTATCCCATAATCTGACCCCCTCTATCCACTCGGCTGTCATGACTCGCTTGCTGGAAAGCTCGCGGTAAACAGTGGGTATGTAAACTCGTCCATTGAGTCTTGGCTCTCCAGACACCAATGTCTTCATCTCTACCGCGTTGTTTGCCTCGTTTTCAAAATCCGTTTCGAGCATTAGGCGCTCTGATATGTATGGCACGAGGGTATAGACGGGAATTCCGAACCACCATGTATATACTTTGGAGACCACCTTGAAAGCCCATAGATCCCATCCGACCTGCTGTGCAATCTCTCGCTTCTGGATCTTGATGGCTACCTCTCTTCCATCTGCCAGCCTTGCCCAATGGACCTGGGCAACGCTTGCACTAGCTCGAGCAGTCTTCTCCATGATACCCCGGCCATCTTGCTTAGTGAAGCCAATGCCAAAAACCTCCTCAACGCTCTTGCCAAAGTCTTCCCGTATGACATTCTCCACCTCCCACCACTCGTTCTGCGGCGCATCGTCAAACATTTGCTGAAACATCTTCTGGAACTGCGGCGGGAGGATAGCACTCTGCATAGCAATGGCCTGGCCAATCTTCAGATACAACCCGCCATTGTATCGCAGAAGATCAAAGATTCTCGTCGCGTTCCTGGCATGGAGATCCTCGATGCTATTTGCAAGCGGTGGGTGCGCACGGAAGTTGATCTTGTAATCGATTCCAATCAAGAGGCCGACTTTGAATGTGCGCAGACTGCGAGTGATGGACGAGGCATTGAATTGCCGGTCAACTGCCCATCCTGCGCCGAGCAGTGCAGAGACAGCAGCGAGACGGCGCACCCATTTTCGACGGGTAAAAGGGGGCTTGATCTTGCGCTGCTTGGGTTTGGGCAGGTCGGCAGGGTTTGGGGGGCGCAATGGTTCCCATGCTTGTGTCTGCAGGCGGCGCGCAAGTTGTGCTTGGTACAAGCGCGTGGGGCAAGTGGCTGACGTCAGCAATCGCAGTGTGGCGTTATGTGCATGTGCTCGGTGAAGAGCAGACAAGCCATGTATCATGGCTGTCGAGAGGAGAGCTGGAGCAAAACGAGACGAGTGAGATTTGGCATGGTAAGCATGTCGCAACAGGAGTTTATCTTTGGCCGTATAGTCATGACGGCATTTTCGGTGCTTTCTGGTCCGTGCGTTCAGAAGGCAACAACCTTGAACCTCCGAGGCTTTCGGTCGATCGGTGGAACTGGAGAACCCAGACCAAAACGAGCCGCCTTTACTACGAATTATCAGTACCACCACAATAATATGTCAAAAAAACTTGGAATAAGATAAACAGCTGATTCTGAGTTTACTGCACTAATGTGCACATTAAGGAAATACTACTGGTAATGTTGTAGCAATAACGAAAGCTTCAAGTGGGCTTCATACCATCGGTGCTAGGCGATTTTATCTCCGACTGAGCCGACGGACCAAGAGCGAGGAAAGGATTTTGATTTACTAAAGCAGTGTACCAAGGCTTCCCATGACCAAGCAAAGACTGCTTCTCAGGACTTTGAGTCCCGTGTATTCGATTATGTCTTTTTCGTCCTCTTCTCAGATTTCATGTTCTTGTAAAGCATGCATCTTGTCTATTGCCTTGAGGTCCACATTCCACCTTTTGGCCAATTCTTGGATCTTATCCATCCACTTCTGTATCACGGGATGGTGAGCGGCGACCTCTCTAAACGTAGGATCGTCTTCCTTGCCCACGACACCCCATTTCCAGATGCCTTCCTCATCCACCCATTGTTTGCCTAAAAGCTGCTCTATGGCCAATTCGGTCCGAGCCGTATTGTAGATTTCCGTGGCTTCCTTGTGTACTGGCTGATCATGGTTCTTCCATGCGGCAACAAAGCCTTGCAGAACACCGAGAATGTAGCCTGTGTTGAGTCCAAGATTTGCCCCGAGAGAATAGCCTTCGTCGAATCCTTGCTGTACGTACTGGCCCTTGCTAGTTGCTAGGCCTTCTCGATAGGCATCCGTATCCAGGGCGCGCTGACGAGAGGGCAGGTCGGAAAGGATTTCATGGCGCCGTGCCTGCGGGGCATGTGTAGAGAGAACTGGAGACGAAGGCGCAGAGCCATACACATCGTCGAGGGCATTCTCGTGAGGCGGGGTGGGAGGCGCCTGCCCCGCGGCAAGCTGAGTTGGATCTAGGGTGGGAGACAGATCACCGAGTGCGTTCATCGTGGACGCGATTCTTGAACCCAAAAGGCTGCTCGAGATGGAGATTGAGTCATGATGCCGTGTGTTCGAGAGACGGGCAAAGTGGGGACGAGAGGCAAGGGAATCAGGGTCTGGTGGGACCTAGTACTAGTAGCGCCATGTTCGGAGGCTACCGAGACTTGTGCTTGAGCCGCATTGAGCATCACCTGCATGGAGCTGCCAATGTGATGTTGCGATTGTACGGTGGGCCCCTATTGGCTTACAACACTTGTTCTGCCATTATGCATGGTTTGGTTGTTGGGGGCCGGACGAACACCGAGACTTTTCGGACCAGTTGCCTGCCGGTGGCACAGTTGTACAATAAACATCGTGTACATAAGACGTTCGCAGCCGCTGTAAGATAGTCTGCAAAGCTACCCTATTACTCATCATCATCATCATGGTCGCAATATCAGAAGTCCGCAGTTACAACGCATCGCTCAAGTCTGTCCTACCCAACCCTGTTGCCGTCTTTGTCGGAGGCACAAGCGGAATTGGCCTCTTCACAGCACGCGAGCTAGTCCGTCACACGGTCTCGCCGACCGTCTACCTCATTGGGCGCAATGCCACCGAAGCAAGCAAGATTGTGAACGAGCTCCGCGAGATCAACTCGGCGTCAAAAGTAAGCTTTATCCAAAAGGACGTTTCGCTGTTGAAGAACGTGGACGAGGTATGCAATGAGATCAAGAGCAAGGAAAAGCACGTCAACATACTCTTTATGACGTGCGGATATCTTACCCTCAAGGGCCGCGACGAGACAGTCGAGGGACTGGATCGCAAGTTTTCGTTGCACTACTATGCACGCATGAGATTCATCCAACAGCTGAGCCCATTGATGGATGCAGCAGCAGCATCAACCGAGCTTTCGCGCGTAGTTGCAGTCTTGGATCCGCAGGCTGGCCTGCGACTGAAAGGAGTCAACTTCTCGGACCTTTCGCTCAAGAACACGTTTAGCCTGAAGAATGTCATGGTTCATGCGAGCGCGATGCTTTCTTTGTCCGCAGCCCAGCTGGCTAAGCAGCACCCCGAGACGACGTACATGCACGCCTACCCATCGGGGGTTGAGACGGGGGTAACGCGTCAAGTTTTTGGGCCGCTCAATGGAGTAGCCAAGTTTGTGCTCTCCAAGCTGGGCCGGCTGATGTTTGTTCCCCAGGGGGAAAGTGGGGAGCGGCATCTGTTTGCTGCCACCTCGCCTATCTACGCTCCACGTGTGGCTGCAGAGACGACGAGTATGGTGGGTAGCGATGGTGTTGTGGGCAGCGGGAGCTACCTTCTCAACTGGAATGGCGAGATATTGGCAGACACGGACAATGCGAGAAAGCTTCGAGACGACGGCGGGGTGGACAAGGTTTGGCAGCATACTGAGGAAGTGCTCAAGTCGATTGAAGAGCGAGGCAGCTATTCACCTTAACTAGACGCATCAAGGCACGAGTCAGATTGACGTTTGCGTCATGTAGGAGGTTTAACGTTTTGGCTACAGCATGTCCATCAACATGTCGTATGATGGTGGCGGTGTCATGCTAGGGGATGGCATGACAAGCCACCGGTGTTTCTGGAGGCTTGGGGAGTAATGGCATTGGCTGTCTACATGGTAGTCAGGATAAGAAGATGGCGGCGCCACGGGCGATGCTGCTGGGCGCAAGTCAATGGCAATGGTACCGAGGACACGGGCGGGGGAGTAAAAAGAAAGGTCCAACGTGGTGAACCGTGTGATTGCGGGGTAGGATATCGATAGGCGCAGGGTTCGGCGAGAGTGTGCCGTCGAGCAGAGGCCGTGTGTTGTGTGGATGGTGTTGGTGTGGCGCAGGCCCCCGACTGGCCCTGGTTTCTGACACGTGCATAGTTCTGAATGCAAACACATGCGTGCGCACACTGAGATACAAGGCATTTGACGTCTCTGCACAGGCAGCATGGCGATGGGGAGCATTCACGCACTCGCCGTCAGAAGAACACTTGGCTTGTAGTGCTGCTGCGCCGTGGCGTGTGAGGATCGTCGGGCTAGGGCGAGCCCCCTATTCACACATTTACACACCTCGACTCCAACTGCTGGCCCTGCCCACCCAGCGCATCCATCGCGCCATCGCCTCGGCTAGAATGACTGGCCCGTCGTGGATCGGCATCCATGTCATCTGTCGTCGGCCAGCCGTGGGTGCAAAGTGCAAATTATACTTGCATTTGCCCAATCAATGCCGTCAGCAAGCAAGCGGTTTCGCATTGAGACCGGGTGTGCGTGCCACCCTCGTCGGGCGTTGTATCTGCATCTGCCATTTCCCGCAGCGCGCCCAGTGCCAGTGCCAGTGCCAGTGCCAGTGCCAGTCACGGCCAGCCCAAGTCCAGTCCAAGTCCAGTCCAGTCCAGTCCCATTTCAGCCCTTTCCTCGGCTCCCTCCCTCCCTCCCTCTCATGCCTTGCCTCGTCCACGCTGCCCTGCACTCATTTGCTTTTGCCGCACTCCTCCCTCAGCCCTACTAGCATCCGCAAGCACGTCAGGTCGCTCCTTGCTGTCCCTTGTTTCTTTTGCTGTTGCAGAATCCGGGGCTGCCACCACCACCTGGCCCCCAATATCGTCGTCCCTGCAGTAGTGTCGGATATTAAGGTTAGTACGTACATACGCAGACGTCCCTCCGACTCCTCTGACCCACACCCTGGTCTCTGTCCCGCACGCGCCATGGGATACGCGTTGGAGCAGACTGCTAACCTGGCCACACAGGCGGCCGCTCCCTCCTCCAATTTCAATTTCTGTCGACGCCATTTCGTCGACCCAATCTCTTGACCCTGTCTGGCATAGGGAAGCTAGCTCTCTCTTCCGACTGACTGCCCACCCACGAGTCCTCTCACTCTCCGTTACTAAGATTAACCACGCGCGCAACCACTGAGCCGCTGATATTAAGACACCCCCCCCGCCCACCATGGCTTCTACTACGGACACTGCCGCTCTC